>NC_054373.1:169685152-169986152 GCF_017654675.1 Xenopus laevis
ACTTTCCTGGCTGCCGCTGCGACTTGTTCTGGTTATTTGATCTTTTTTTTGGAAAAATATCCTCTGCTATCTGTTAATAATGTCCTCCAATGTACTTTCAAATAGTTAGCATGTCCCCTCGTAAGAATCTTTTTCTTCTCACAGCTTAAGGTGCAACTCTTTGCTCTTCTAGAATGGATAGAAAATAACTGAGCCCACTCAGCACTGCATACAGAGGGGCAGGAGGTGGGCAGCATGAGGGCACCCCTTGGAATGGCTTGCATGACTGATGCTGGAGTCAGGCAGCAATAGGAAATTCATGGCCCCCAACCTTCCTTACCCGTGAGCTACATTCAGATGTAAAAAGATTTGGGGAGCACGAAAAATGTTCTTGGGTGGTGCTGATGTTTTGTCTGTTTGATCCTCTATAATACAAAGATTTGTAGCAGTTAAAGGGCGCTCACCGTTGGTAGTAATTGGCTCCGGTGCACCTGCCCCAAGCCCTGCGTTTATTACACACACGTTATTTCCAATGGTTATTTGCACTCATAGATAAATATAAGGATCAGCTTACCCTCTCCACGAGGTGACCCGGGTGCTGCCGCCCTGAGTCTGTCGCTAAGGGAGACGTTTTCACAATACACATCCAAGACGTTGCAGCGCACTCCAAAGTCAAAAGGATCGCTCAGGTTCGTTATCAGTTAAAAGATCATCCTTTATTGAGAACTCTGATGAAGTACATAGTTACGACACGTGTCAGACCATGAGCTAGCATTTCTTTTTTAATCTGATGTAAATCAATAAAGGATGATCTTTTAACTGATAACGAACCTGAGTGATCCTTTTGACTTTGGAGTGCGCTGCAACGTCTTGGATGTGTAATATGTTGTTCATGACACACTGATTAGGGATCAAAACAAGCTGTACTTGTTTTATTTACAGGGCTCACTCACAGTTGACAGCACTGCACCTCCGACTGGTTCCGTTTTGAACCTCAGCAGCCTGTACAAAAACAAAACATTTTTATACTACCTTCTCTTCATTAAAATATGAAGTGGACCTTCCCCTTTATTTCAGACCATGGCAATTTTCTCCTGTCAACTATAACTCTTAGCACCGGACATCCTCCTTCCAACCCTTTTATCAGTGAGGTGTGACCTACATTTTAATGATTAACAAGGGAAATTCAACCCTCAGTGGAATTGGTAATCCCTCTCTATCACCTGCCTGGCACACGGTATTAATCAAGCGGCTGCAGCTGCTTGGATAAATTCTGTCAGGAATTTGCATTCTGTTTTGATGATGATGTTGTGTATTAATAAACGTCCCCTCGCACTCGGCTCGGCTACTCTCAAGGTCACTGCGCTGCTGAGTCTAAACAAAAATCAAGCACTGAGGATAATTTAAAGTACTTGGGAAAAAAAAGTTCTTCACTTTCAATTTTGGTCACCTTTTCTTGCTGAATGAGAAATAGAAAATGTCTATTGGACAAGAGCTATTTAATCGTCAGCTAAATAGCGAAGGATTTGTTAAAAGCTTGATTTGAATGCGAGCGCCTGTCGAGAAGTAGTTTTTGGAACATTAATAATGACAATACTCTTCGTTCATTCATTAGTCATTTTGTTTCAATACCTTTGCTATGGAGCCTGAAATTGGGAGATACTGTAAGTCAGAGCATTATGCAAAACTACTATATCATGATTGTTATATTTTTTTCTTGCAATTAAATTAATTTGTGATTTTAGTGAGAAAAAAAAGACATGGGGTGTCTGTAAACTTCACCTGTACAGTCTTGTTTGATTTGTTTGTGCTTTATATATTTTGGGGATTTTGTTCTGTAAATCTCCTGACGTGGTGTTAGTAGGGCTGACTGGTCAATTAATCCTCTCCAACATTACACAGCAGGAATAATTGCAGCCATCCCTGAAACCTTTCCCTTAAGACAAGAAAAGAGAACACAGGTTTTGGAATAAAGAAGGACACAACATTACCAGATACATTTAAACATAATAGGTTGGTAAAACTTGCTATAACTAGGCATGAGTGAAATTTTATAAGAATATATTTGAGGATTTTGAGTTTGCAAGGTTGTTTGAATTTAAAAAATGTGCCTATTTATAAAGCCTTTTTTTTTGTCACATTTTAGGGGGAAAACTCGAATTTCTCAAAATTATTTGAAAACAAATCAAATTTTTAATGATTTAAAAGATGCTAAAAATCCAAATCCGAAAATACTCCAACTAAAACCTCTTGAGGTCACGCAGAAGAAAATTTCTTAACATCGTGTTCTGTGCTGTATTTCGTATGATAATCCAAAAGTTTTGAGGTGACTCGAAAAAGTTGTTCGATTCACGAGTCAAATTTGAAAAATTTGATACGATTTGAATTATTGTACGATTTTGTTGAGACTTTTCCCGCACCAACTTTTTCGAGCCGTTTATTTGATAAATGGGAGAAATTTGTGGTTGGGTGTTAGGTTGACTTTGTTTTAATAAACTAATGGGTAAAATACGAGTTTTAGTAAATACCACAGCAGCTTTGGAGTATGATAAACTCCAGAAATTTTTTTCAGCAAAAAATTCTAGTTTTCCCCTAAAAACCTCAACCATTAAAAACTGAGGTTTAATAAACAAGCCCCTCATGAAAATGAATTTATTAGTAGTTTCTTAAAAATAAAAATAAGAATTTTAGTAAATCACCCCTTAGTTTTGAAATAATGCACTAGGGGTTGAATTTACAAACGCATTAAATAATTCCATCATTTTCCGCAATGCAATGCTTTCAGTACGTTTTTAGATTCTTTTTATTCTATTTTTTTAACTTCAAGAGGTTTTAGTTAGGTATTTCTAGGTAAGTAGGAAGGTGTCTATGGTACTTGTTGGCCTAGAGCAGAGATCAGTGGTCTATGGATGTTACTTTAAACACAGATAATACGTTATATATTTATGTGAAACTCAAATAGTTAAGAACATGGACATTTTTAAAAACATTATTACAAACTGTAATGACAAAAATATATGCAGGTTGTGGAATGGGACCTAACACCCATTAAATATGCAATGTTCAGGAACCTCTGTAATGTGTGTATGGTTGTGAAATGTTAATCTTACTCTTATTTTACTAAGGGGCAGATTGACAAACGTTTATTATTTGTTTGTTTCCCCAAATCATATATTTTAATGCAAAAATTGTGGATTATACTAATTACTTTAAGTATAAGTATACTTAAGTATAAGTATACATTTAAGAAAAATTTGTAAATGTATTCAATTTCTGCATGGAATGTAAATATAAAAATACTACTACTACTATACTAATACATCTAAAACCTGCCAAAGTCATGTAGAAGTCAATGGGAGCTGCCCTTTTTTCAATTGTTAAATCTTTCTTTGCTTCATGGTTATAGAGGTTTTCTGATTTTATTGACGCTTGCATGAAAATCCCTTAAAAAACAAGGATTTTGAGGGTTTTGTATTCAGATTTAGATTTTTTTGTTTTTAACTAATTAACTAATTGCTGGATATTCATGGTTTTAGTAAAAAAATAGTTTAATTGTGGTTTCAAAAGCATCTAAAACCACACAAATCAGGAATTTGATTAATGGGCCTCACCAAGTTATATTTTATAGTGCAAAATTTGTATTATATCAAGAAATGTTTTTATTCACTGTTTGATATGATTGCAGGAGTACAATGTTATTTATGTTTTAACTAACCATTGTTTATGGAGTTTTAAAGTATTAACCCTTTGCCTGCCAAGCACGTACACCGTACGTTCTGGCAGGCAAGGGCTTTAACTGCCAAGCACGTACATTGTACGTGCTTGCAGTTTTACATGCTGTACTCTGCATCAGCGGCTTTAGCCGCCTCTGCAGAGGTTTAGCAGCATTGACAGCCCCCTGGGCAACGAGGCTGGGGGGCTGTCATGTCAGTCCTGCGACTGGATTGTCGCAGGGCCGACCTAAAAGAGGCAGACACAGCAAATCGCGTGTCTGCCTTGCTGCTCTGCTTCCTCCTGCTCACCTCGTGTTCCAGCGACGCCCACACACTTCCTGCTTGCTGTAACTCTGCAGATCTCTCTTCTCCAGCTCTTAGATCAGCCAAAAACGGTAAGTGCCCTTTATTTTACACACTTGCATACACCTACCTACCTTATACACACATACACACATATTTTAGTAGTAAAAAAAAAAAAAAAAAAAAAACGTTTTTTTTAATTTTTCATTTTCCACTTATATGCACTTATATGCATTTATATACACTTATATGGACTTATATACACACTTATACACACTTATACACTGTCACACAATTCTTGGAAGTGTACACACATGTATACACATTTTATTTTTTTTACTTTTTCATTTCACCAATTTGTGTTTTTTTTACCCATAAAAACTGTTTATTTCAGCAGCGTGACTATTGGATAATCGATTTCGGCCACTAATTATGCTGTCGGTGCAGTTATTTTGTTATTTCATTGATTTGCACAATTTTTGTGGTTTTATTGCAATTTTATCCCTGGATTATTGTTCCTTATGTATCTTTAGTATAGTTTTGCTGTTTGGTGCTTTGGTATATTATTTTACTTAGATTGATCCGTCAGAATATATGCTTTCCAAAAATATATGGTTTTCTGGGGTCTTTTTACAGTTTGGGGGTCTTACGGCACATAACGCACAGTTGGGGTTCTCTTTTCAGCAGCTTAGTTGGCCAGTGTGAAAATTCATATGCACATTTTTCATTTGCGGCCGTACACACCATATACTTTGGTAAATCTATACATATTGGGCATCAAACTATTCAGTAGACCTCTGATGTCCATATTTGGGGTGATTTTTCTTTGTACGTAAAACATTGTGTGAGATAAATGTGGCATACTTCAACATTTTTAGGCGATTTTCAGAAATGTAAAAATCTCTATGTTTATAAAAGTTTTGCAGTTTGGTACTTTGCTGTAGAAAGACGTCTTTATCTTGGTTGTTTTCGTCAGAATGTGTACTTTCCAAAAACATATGGTTTTGGGGGGTCTTTGCTGTTAGGAGGGTCTTGAGGCACATAATATGAAGTCAATGGTCTATGTTTACAGAAGGCGAATCGGCAGCAGAGAAAACTCATATTCACTATTTACATTTGGGGTCCGCACATGCCAGCTGCCTTGGTATATCAATGCATATTGGGCATAAAACTGTTCAGTAGACCCTTGGCATCAGTATTTATGGTGTTTTACAATTGTATGTAAGAAGTTGGGTGAGATAAATGCGGCCAATTGCAATATTTTTAGGCGATTTTCAGAAATGTAAAAACCGTTGCTTTTATCGCCAAATTTAGGAAAGGCTTGCGACTTGGTACTTTGGAGTACAAAGACATGCATACCCAATTTGGATTCGCGGGAATGTGTAATTTCCAAAAATATATGGTTTTCTGGGGCGAACATACTTTTTTCTACCTTTGCCCCCCCCCAAAACTATGTAAATGTGTTGATTTTGCAGTACCTGAAATGACAGACCATATGGGGGTCTTCCTTTTGGGGCCCTATATGCCACGTGCTTGGGTACACCTATACATATTGGGCATCAAACTGTTCAGAGGACCCTAGGCTTTCATATTTGGGGTGATATCTCTTGATACCTAAAAGTATGTGGCTTATACGATGCTGCAGGGTAGAAATTTTGAGGTGATTTTTGGAAATGTCGCCAAAATCATCAAATTTAGGAATGGTTTGCGGCTTGGTACTTTGGAGTACAAAGACATCCATACCCAATTTAGATTCGTCGGAATGTGTACTTTCCGAAAATATATGGTTTTCTGGGTTGAAATTACTTTTTTCTGCCTTTGCCCCCCCCAAAACGATGTAAATGTGTTGATTTTGCAGTATCTGAATTGACAGACCATATGGGGGTCTTCCTTTTGGGGCCCCTATATGCCACGTGCTTGGGTACACCTATACATATTGGGCATCAAACTGTTCAGAGGACCCTAGGCTTTCATATTTGGGGTGATTTATCTTGATACCTAAAAGTATGTGGGAAATATGATGCTGCAGGTTGGAAATTTTGAGGTGATTTTTGGAAATGTCACCAAAATCCCCAAATTTAGGAATGATTTGCGGCATTGTACTTTGGAGTACAAAGACATGCATACCCAATTTAGATTCGTGGGAATGTGTACTTTCCGAAAATATATGGTTTTCTTGGGTGAACTTACTTTTTTCTACTTTTGCCCCCCCCCAAAACAAGGTAAATGTGTTGATTTTGCAGTACCTGAAATGACAGACCATATGGGGGGGGGTCTTCATTTTAGGGCCCCTATATGTCACGTGTTTGGGTACACCTATACATGTTTGGCATAAAACTGTTCAGAGGACCCTAGGCTTTCATATTTGGGGTGATTTGTCTTGATACCTAAAAGTATGTGGGTAATACGATGCTGCAGGGTGGAAATTTTGAGGTGATTTTTGGAAATGTCACCAAAATCACCACATTTAGGAATGGTTTGTGGCTTGGTACTTTGGAGTAGAAAGACATGCATACCCAAATTGGATTCAGGGGAATGTGTACTTTACGAAAATATATGGTTTTCTGGGGTGAACTTACTTTTTTCTACCTTTGTCCCCCCCCCCAAACAATGTAAATGTGTTGATTTTGCAGTATCTGAAATGACAGACCAAATGGGGGTCTTCCTTTTGGGGCCCCTGTCTGCCACGTGCTTGGGTACACCTATACATATTGGGCATCAAACTGTTCAGAGGACCCTAGGCTTTCATATTTGGGGTGATATCTCTTGATACCTAAAAGTATGTGGGTAATACGATGCTGCAGGGTAGAAATTTTGAGGTGATTTTTGGAAGTATCACCAAAATCTCCAAATTTAGGAATGATTTGTGGCTTGGTACTTTGGAGTACAA
Source organism: Xenopus laevis (assembly GCF_017654675.1). NCBI lineage: Eukaryota > Metazoa > Chordata > Amphibia > Anura > Pipidae > Xenopus > Xenopus laevis. The sequence continues at coordinate 169,692,038 of NC_054373.1, forward strand.
ACACATGCATACCCAATTTAGATTCATGGGAATGTGTACTTTCCGAAAATATATGGTTATCTGGGGTGAACCCACTTTTTCCTACTTTTGACCCCCCCAAAACGATGTAAATGTGTTGATTTTGCAGTACCTGAAATGACAGACCATATGGGGGCCTTCCTTTTGGGGCCCCTGTATGCCACGTGCTTGGGTACACCTATACATATTGGGCATCAAACTGTTCAGAGGACCCTAGGCTTTCATATTTGGGGTGATATCTCTTGATACCTAAAAGTATGTGGGTAATACGATGCTGCAGGGTAGAAATTTTGAGGTGATTTTTGGAAATATCACCAAAATCACCAAATTTAGGAATGGTTTGCAGCTTTGTACTTTGGCGTAGAAAGACATGCATACCCAATTTAGATTCGTGGGAATGTGTACTTTCCAAAAATATATGGTTTTCTGGGGTGAACTTGCTTTTTTCTACTTTTGACCCCCCCAAAACGATGTAAATGTGTTGATTTTGCAGTACCTGAAATGACAGACCATATGGGGGCCTTCCTTTTGGGGCCCCTGTATGCCACGTGCTTGGGTACACCTATACATATTGGGCATCAAACTGTTCAGAGGACCCTAGGCTTTCATATTTGGGGTGATATCTCTTGATACCTAAAAGTATGTGGGTAATACGATGCTGCAGGGTAGAAATTTTGAGGTGATTTTTGGAAGTATCACCAAAATCACCAAATTTAGGAATGATTTGTGGCTTGATACTTTGGAGTACAAACACATGCATACCCAATTTAGATTCATGGGAATGTGTACTTTCCGAAAATATATGGTTATCTGGGGTGAACCCACTTTTTCCTACTTTTGACCCCCCCAAAACGATGTAAATGTGTTGATTTTGCAGTACCTGAAATGACAGACCATATGGGGGCCTTCCTTTTGGGGCCCCTGTATGCCACGTGCTTGGGTACACCTATACATATTGGGCATCAAACTGTTCAGAGGACCCTAGGCTTTCATATTTGGGGTGATATCTCTTGATACCTAAAAGTATGTGGGTAATACGATGCTGCAGGGTAGAAATTTTGAGGTGATTTTTGGAAATATCACCAAAATCACCAAATTTAGGAATGGTTTGCAGCTTTGTACTTTGGCGTAAAAAGACATGCATACCCAATTTAGATTCGTGGGAATGTGTACTTTCCAAAAATATATGGTTTGCTGGGGTGAACTTGCTTTTTTCTACTTTTGACCCCCCCAAAACGATGTAAATGTGTTGCTTTTGCTGTACCTGAAATGACAGACCATATGGGGGTCTTCCTTTTGGGGCCCCTGTATGCCACATGCTTGGGTACACCTATACATATTGGGCATCAAACTGTTCAGAGGACCCTAGGCTTTCATATTTGGGGTGATTTTGCTTGATACCTAAAAGTATGTGGGTAATACGATGCTGCAGGGTAGAAATTTTGAGGTGATTTTTGGAAGTATCACCAAAATCACCAAATTTAGGAATGATTTGCGGCTTGGTACTTTGGAGTACAAACACATGCATACCCAATTTAGATTCATGGGAATGTGTACTTTCCGAAAATATATGGTTTTCTGGGGTGAACCCACTTTTTTCTACTTTTGACCCCCCCAAAACGATGTAAATGTGTTGATTTTGCAGTACCTGAAATGACAGACCATATGGGGGTCTTCCTTTTGGGGCCCCTGTCTGCCACGTGCTTGGGTACACCTATACATATTGGGCATCAAACTGTTCAGAGGACCCTAGGCTTTCATATTTGGGGTGATTTCTCTTGATACCTAAAAGTATATGGGTAATACGATGCTGCAGGGTAGAAATTTTGAGGTGATTTTTGGAAATGTCGCCAAAATCACCAAATTTAGGAATCGTTTGCGGCTTGGTACTTTGTAGTACAAAGACATGCATACCCAATTTACATTCGTGGGAATGTGTACTTTCCGAAAATATATGGTTTTCTGGGATGAACTTATTTTTTTTACTTTTACCCCACCCCAAAACGATGCAAATGTGCTGATTTTGCAGTATCTGGAATTACAGAACTGATAGCTCAAATGAGGTGTCTACAGTTTAGGGCCCCTATATGTCACGTGCTTGGGTACACCTATACATATTGGGCATCAAACTGTTCAGTGGATCCCAGGCTTTCATATTTGGGGTGTTTTACATTGATACCTAATGATGTGTGGGAGATACGATTCTGTAGATTGGAAGCTTTGAGGTCATTTTTCAAAAAATTCACCAATTTCTATAAAACATTATAACTTTAGGAAACAATTGCAACTTGGGAGTTTGGAGTACAACGATATGTTTACCCATTTTGATTCACCAGAATCTGTTCTTTCTAATAATGGGTAGTTTTCTAGGGTAAACCTACTGTTAGTGGAATGTTTGGCCTTGAAATCAGAAGTATGCCGTTTGGGGAGCGGTGCTTTGGACATTTGCTAGTGTACTGCTTTTAGATTTTGATCTATACAAGTGAGAAATCTCCATAAAACTATATATATTTGGTATTGCCGCGTTCAGGAGACACAGACCTTTCCAAATCAGCTGTTTTCTCATACATAAAGTAAATAATGTTTCTGATATATGTGATTGTTCTTTGTGAAACATGATTTTTTTCATTTTATTGGACACTTAGAAGCCTATATTTTTTTACAGAAGTAGAATTACACCAAAATTCTTGCATATTTTGAAAGTTCAGGTTGTCCTGAAAAAAACAATATATTGTTTTCCTGGGTAAACTAAAAGACCGCCCCAGGAAGGGGCCTAAAAGTGAAAGAGTGCAAAATATCTAAAAACTGCTTGGCAGTAGATGTTCGCATCTAGGACAAAACGGCTGGCAGGGAAAGGGTTAAGTAGTTATCTGAACAAATCTTTATAAAGTTTTTAACATTTTCTACATATTAGCCTATGAATACATATCAAGAGATACACAAAGGGGCACATTTACCTAGGGTCGAATATCGAAGGTTAATTAACCCTCGATATTCGACTGCCGAATTGAAATCCATCGACTTCGAATATCGAAGTCGAAGGATTTAGCGCAATTCGTTCGATCAAAAGATCGAAGGAATAATCGTTTGATTGAACAATTAAATCCTTCGAATCCAACGATTCGAAGGATTTTAATCCATCGATCGAAGGATTATCCTTCGATCAGAAAATTGTTAGCAAGCCTATGGGGACCTTCCCCATAGGCTAACATTGGCCTCGGTAGGTTTTAGGTGGCGAACTAGGGGGTCGCAGTTTTTTTTAAAGAGACAGTACTTCGACTATCGAATAGTTGAATAGTCGAAAGATTTTTAGTTCGAAACGTTCGATTCAAAGTCGAAGGTCGTAGTCGAAGGTTGAAGTAGCCAATTCGATAGCCAAAATAGCCAAAAGAAAACAAACAAAAGTTTTTTTCCTCTATTTTCCTCTATTCCTTCACTCGAGCTTAGTGAATGGGCCCCAAAGCATCAGGCGATTGTGGTTTTAATAATGTGAAAAAAAAACATTGTTTTTATCTTCAGCCCAGGGTTTGTACACCCAGACTTACTTTTATATACAGTTTTTCCCTGTCCTCTTTCTGTCAGTACTCAATGGGACTGGTCCCTCCCCTCATGCCCGATCATAACACCAAACCAATAAATCAGTCCAGCCTACACTACAACCTAGCATCTTTTTTGTTCCTCTCCTTTTGCACTCTCCTTTTAGGAGCTTGCTTTTGTTTTTGTGGGGGGGATTAGCTGGGGCCTACCCATAAGGAGTCCCTGGAAGGGGCCTTTTTCCCTTGAAGAGTATTACGGTTTTCACCAGTCATTGCCTCCATTCTGTTGGTGTTCCCCTTCTGCCCAAGTTCCCGGCCTGCTCAAAAAGTGTCCAACTCCCAGGCTACTCTACTCTCAGCTGTATATAATCTCCGATCAGCTGTTCCAAGGAATCCCAAGAACTCTTCTCCCGTGTTTCAGAACCCTGACCCAGCATGTCATCATAATTCCAGTCCTGCAGAAGGAAGGAGAGACTGTGCTTTATTTTGTGTTCATCCTAGTCAGGAAGGCATTGGGCGCTTGGCACCCTATTCTAGACTTGAAGTCAGTGAACAAGTCTCTATGAGTGTAGCGTTTCCACATTGAATCATTGGACTCAGTGAAGAAGGCCATATAGTCAGTAGGGTCAGAGGTGCATAGCCCCAGTGTGGCCAAGATGTCCCTGGTTTCCATGTTTGCTACAGATGACAGTGGATTCTCCATGGAAACTCCCATGTTTGGGGCCTCTCCTGTTCCAGGGAGCATTTCCACACAGACCTGGGTCTACTGGCCCTGACAGCTTGGCAACTGAGCAGCAGAACCTAGAGGCTCAAGGTCTGTCTGGAGAAGTTACTGTATATGTTACTGAAGTCCACAAAGGATTCTACCAACAGCAGATATGTGTATAAGTTGTCAAGTCTTCTTAGAAAGAGGTAAGACCAATAGTCTTGTTTAGTGATGGGCAGGTAAATTCGCCTGCAGCAAATTTTTGTGTTTCACTACCGGTGAATGAGTTCGCAAAACACCCACGAAAAATTTGCAGGCCAAAATTTGCAGTCATCCAAAAATTTTGACGCTGGTCCGAAAAGTCGCTCACATCATAATCGCCATGCGTTAACACTATTCAGATGCCCATTGACTTTGATGCCGGCGTCAAAATTGACATTGGCATCAAATTTCGAGTCTCACTAATGTTTCACAAATTTTTCTCCACTCTATGAATTTCGCAGGAAATTCACAAATTTTTCTGCAAAACAAGAGAAATTCTCCCAACACTCGTTTTGATCCACGGATAGTTATTCTTTGTTTGGATAAGATGTAACATTCACATCTTAATCAGATGGAAAACAATAGAGACAGGGAAAAAAGGACAAGTAGGTATCATTGTGCATAGTAAATACTTTTGACACCCATTTAACACCTCCAAAGATGTCTGTTCTTTGAAACAAGCTTTTGTATCCACTATTGACCTGGTCTTCTTTAAATTAAAGACTTGACTACAGGTCAAATAATAATACATAATAATACATGAGACATCCCGAGACACAAGATCAGACAGATATGGAAGTAAATGTCAGATATAATTTGGAGAGTTTATACATTCATTTAATCCAATAATAATTTACGAGACGCTAACACTATGCTTGTGAGGAAGGATTTGTCATTCTTGAAAACAATGGCACAAATGGACAACATCTGTCAGAACCAGAAAAGCCATTTCCATGATATTTTTCGCATTGCAAATAACATTGGTATCTTTTCCCAACCTAAAATGTACATTTAGTGGGTTTTTATCCTCTTGTATCACCATATTTATCCAAAATCTGAAAAATCTTAAAGGCGAAGGGAAGTCAAAAAACAATGCCATTTCAGTAAAAAGCACATTATCATTGCACATACATACCATCAGGATGCCTCTCATGGAATTATCATTTCAATGTAATCCAAAATATAGATAAACATTATTAATTACATGTTCTGAAATCGCAAACCTCTGCTTTCCTAAAAATGATAAATCTGGGCGTGCACATGTGCAATGAAGTTATCTCTTTCCATTCCATTTATCATATTATCCAAAATATTGATGTCTACACTACATTGTCCTGGATGCAAGTGTGCAATGTATAAAGTGCTGATGCCGCAGATTTTTTTTGTCCAGGAGAAACATGTTCCTACATGCTCAATCACATGGCCATTATGAATACATCTCTACCAAATGCAGACAGCATTGTATTCATGTTTAATCAAGAATGCCCTCCAGGATATGCTCTGGATTACTTTAAAATGGTATTGGTTATTTTGCATTGCATTGATTGTATAGTATGTTTAATATAACACGTCATACTATTGATTAGTTTGGTCCATTTACTTCGTCCTGAAGGTCTGTGGCTACAGGAGCTGATGGTGGGGTATGCCTATTGACTGCATCAGTAAATGGTGTCACAGCACCTTGAGGTGGGCATAGGGTAGAACTCACAAACAAGACTCTCTTAGGGAATGAAGCTCTGTATTGTAGATCCATTGTTACAAATTTCTGAAAGTTAAGATGGTAGCCAGCTGGCACTTAGTAGTTCTGATGCCAGGGTTGGGCACTGCTACTTGTTTTATCACAGATGGCTTTAGTCTTTTCTGAAGTAAGCAAACTAATCAATAGTATGACGTGTTATATTAAACATACTATACAATCAATGCAATGCAAAATAACCAATACCATTTTAAAGTAATCCAGAGCATATCCTGGAGGGCATTCTTGATTAAACTAGAGGCAATTCATATTTAGGAAACCTCTACATATGATGCTAGCATAAAACATAGAGCCCTATCTATTACAGGGCAGTGTCAACTACTAAATTGTTCTTTTTCTGGGATTGTCTATTTTAAAAGCTTTAAAAAGTTTCCATAAAGGTCAGAGGGATGTTGCAGTTCTTGTTGTGTTATTATGGAAATGTAGTTGTATTAAATGTTACTATTCTATTCATTTGATACCATTTCAATGACATATTGAATAAAATAATAATAAATTCTCAATTTGTTTTTCCAAAATTAAGTCTGACATATGAAACTATTGGATTTCTGAGCTCACAAACAAAATAAAGGACTAGTTCATGTTCAACTCAACTTGAAGTAGACAGAAGCATTCCAAGGCCATATACAAGTATGTCTTGTGACTTTATGTTTTATTTTTTGTGGTTTTTGAAACATTTACTTTTTTAGTTCTTCTAGCAAATAGACTCCAATATATTTTGCATGGAAAAAAGTCATCTCAGAAAAACACCCATTGACTACGTTTTCACATTTTTTGGCGATGCAAAATGGGAAAGATCCGCTCATAAATACTAGCAACCAAGTTGGAAGTAAGAATGAAAGATCAATAGGAGAGGGCCTGAAAAGAGGCTTAAGAAATTAAAACTGGGTTTTTTTTTGGTTGCTGGGCTGATTAACCCCCAACAACAAAGAACACTTTTAGTTGCAGGAAATAGAATAGGAAATGATACAATCTTCAAGTGCAAAGATACTTAGAATAGATCAGATCCATCTATAACACTGTTAAATAAAGGTTTTCCTCTTTATATAAAATTTTTGTGAAAGGCAGTATCATAACTGAACAAGATTGAGTATTTATTTCACATTTCAGCTAGAATTTAAATTAAATTAGGAAGCATTTAAAATATTGGAGGCATTTCTTTTCTAAAGAAAAATGTAAAAATATAAATTTGTTTTCTAAAGTGTGAGTTATAAAGTGTGAGTTTATAAAAGTGTAAGTCACAAAACTACCATTAAAATCCACTGTATTAGTCTGTAATTACATTCGGGCACGAAGAACATTATCTTCTTCAAGCGAGTGTTCATCTGTCTTCCCCAGAGTAACTATCTCACTGTCATTATTCTGTGTCTATAATATCAAGATTACCAAGTGTTCTGCATTTGCAACAAGTCAGTAGAGATAACAGCACAGTTTAATTTGCCATTATTAACATGAGGCTTTTGATGTTTGATTACCAAATGGTTTTACATACCAGCATTGAGAAATAGAGATATTAATGAGCAACCCACCCCATTTAGATCAAGTGCCAGCTAGTAACTACCCTGAAGCCTATAGCTTGGCAAACCTTTACATCTCCTTCTGGTATCCCATTTAAATAGAGAATCTGAGCAATTTCACATAAGGTGGTTGGTAATCTTTTTTTATTTTGTTGTATGATTAAAACTTATTTGCAGAGAGGACACCATTTAATCAAGTGCTGTCCAGACATTTTGCCATATGATCCCACTAACCTTACACCAAAATGCTCTTATTCATCCATCTCATAACAGTGATTCCCAAACTGTAGGATTGTCCCAATGGGTTCATGAGTGTATCAGTTTCTAATCTACTGTTTATGGATGATATTTTTCTCCTAAACCATTACCCATCCCATGCACACAGACAAATAATAGTCTTTCCAAGCCTCTATCGATGAGTTTCATGGCAAAGAACTGAATGAGAAAAGTGTCTTGAGTCTGGCAAATCTCTCAGCGGGGCCCTAAATTCTGCTGTGATTTTAAATGTGTTTCCATGCGGAGGCATTTTTAATATCTTAATGAGCCCTTGTGGCATTTTATAGAAGGAAATTAGAGCTGTAACTTTTATTATCAGCAGGCAGGGACTGTGCAGCAGTAAATATCCTTATAAAGTCCCAATGTACTTTTATGGTATTGAGTATGCCACTTGTATCATGAGCTACATCTATATCACTAGGGAATGTAATCATTTGAAAGTTTACAGCAGTCTGCAGTCTGAAAGGGGAGATACTTATAATATAAGGGGTCATTTACAAATGCAAGTGTAGTGTGCAAAGTGCCATTTTGGCCACAAACTGCCATCTTTTCTCCCTGTATTGCAGATTTTCCCCATAATTTCAGCACAATTATGCCTGCACTTCTAGTTGCCCATTCATTTTTCTTTTCTATGTAATCTTGTATCTGATATCTACATGCATTGTGCTTCAAGATGGTTTTATTTCATAGGGCACATATTTAGTCACTATTATGGCATTGCCAAAGTGCAGTGTAGGCTGTTTAGTGCTTATTATGACTTGAAATAATTATGACTTGAAATAGCTTTATAAATGGCAGAATGTAGGCCAACCGATATCTTCGACTAGACCCTGGTATGCAAATGTCCTTTTAAAACTGTTTCTATATTTTCTTTCTTTTAGAATTATATTACATGATAATCTGGGGCAGTGCAGGGAAAGCAGCAGAGCTTCACTGCTCCAACTATACATACATGCTATACAACCCATGGCTGCCTTCTTATGATCTCCTCTATCTAGGACAAAATAGGGCAAAGACGTGCGACTGTGCAATCAAATCGACAAAAAGGATAAGTATTTTTTTATTAACTGTTACTTTGATAAAGGTTTGTATAGTTAACTACTTTTATTTAATTTTTGATAGCTTTTTCAGTCTTAGGTGCTAAATAACAAAGTTAGGTGTGCTTTTGTGTCTACAGCAAGTTTGCCAGAAGCTGCTTTACTTTGCAGTTACATTTCCCTCAGTTTAAGGTGGGTGGGGTTTGATTAGTGCACCTAAACTGTAAATAGAACCCCTGGGACTCCAGTGAAGCGTTCTCTAGTGGGTAGCTGCTCTTAAGTGGGTTCTCTTGAAATCTGTAAATGGAGTTATAAACACAGGAGTTAGTTAGGACTCTGTAAGTGGAGTTACAAACACAGGGGTTTCAAACTAAAGAAGTTCAAACAAGGTAAAACTTTTTTTTATATATTCAGTTTTTTTTTTTGGTTCCTGTTTGTGGATTTGTAACTGGGATAATGAGCAGCAAATTGCAACACTGCAGTTGATTGACAATCTTGAGTGGAGTCTCTTGCTCACTGAGCAGGATTTAGCAGGGTCAGATAGTTGGGGGGGGAAAAGAACAGCAGTAGGATGATGAGGCAGTTAGCTGGGTTACAGAAAATCTAGTGTGGGCAAAAGGAAAAGGGAGGCTGCTCCAGGGTTTATACATCCCAACAGATTTGCCAGATTGTGTGAAGAAGGATTGGCAGTTCTAGATGGGGCTGATCTCTCTAACAGCCGGGAGACCAGTTTCTCTAGTAGTGGTGGGGAGGAGAGCAGAGCTAGGCCAAAACAGATTGTGGTTATAGGGGATTCAATTATTAGGAAAGTGGATAGGGTGATCTGTCGCCCGGATTGCTACAACTAAACAGCGTTGCTGTCTTCCTAATGCCAGGGTTCGGTATGTAGTTGATTGGCTAGACAAATTATTGGGTGGGGCTGGGCATGACCCAACTGTCTTAGTACATAATGGTACTAATGACAAAATAAATGGTAGATGGAGGACATTTTACCTGTGCCACATGCATGTTTAGGAAGACAGCGGGAGCTTAGGGAGTTAAATTTGTGACTCGTCTTGGTGTAGGAAGGAAGGGTTTGGGTTCATAGTTAATTTTTCCTTGGGGTACAATCTATATAGTTGTGATGGATTGCACCTTAATGGAAGGGGGTCCATTGTGCTAGGGGAAAGAATGTCTAAGAGATTGGAGGAGTGTTTAAACTAGGCAAGTGGGGTGAGCCAGAGTATTATGGCTAGGGTAGTCTGGGAAGTGGGACTAGTAAGGGGTCATGGCAGTGGATGTAATCTTCTTGGACTTTGCTAAAGCATTTGATACAGTGCAACTAAACTGGTTAAGGGGATAGAAGATTTAAACTATGAGGGTAGACTGTCACGGTTAGGTTTGATTTTTCTGGAGAAAAGACACTTGTGAGGGGACATGATTACTCTTTATAAGTACATTAGAAGGCATTCTAGACCACTAGCGGGAAATCTATTTTTCCATAAAATGGATCATTGGACCAGAGGCCATCTGTAGTCTAAAGTGATGGTCTGATCCATTATCATTTGAAGCAACGAAGTAAGTGGTTCTTCCCAGAGAGGACAGTGAGGTTGTGGAATGCACTGCCGGGTGATGTTGTGATGCTGATTCAGTTGATGCCTTTAAGAGGGGGTGGGATTATTTTTGGACAGACATAATATCCAAGGCTATAGTGATACTAAAATCTGCAATTAGTATAGATGTTGGTATATGTGAGTGTGTAGGTATGTGCACTGGGTTTCATTTGGAAAGGATGAACTTGATACATTTTGGTATTTTTTCAACCCAATTTAACCATGTAACCATTTATGAGATTAGTATTTTTGAAAAATCCTGCCGGGAAAGAAAATGCAATCACAGAAAAAAAACAATTGCTTGAAAAACTAAAATTTTCGGAGGTTTTAGAGATTTTTTTTAGAGCATCATTTAGAGTTTTTGTTCATTCTTTTCATATTTGGATCTTTTAATAACTCTAATAGCACTAACATTCAACCATTAATAAATGGGCCTTCCTACGTTAAAAATAAGCAATAAGCATTTGCTTGAGGCAGAAATATGCAGAGGAGCTGGCTTTAATAATATATTATAGGCAGTATTTATCTCACATATCACTGTGTGTATGAAAAAGCATCCAAAGTCATTTTTATGGTGTCTGACTTTTGTGAAGTAACTATGGTAACACCAATTAAAATGTTATTTAGCAAGATTTTAATAGAAGCAATAACATTGATGTATTGCCATTGCTGCTCTCTGTTGTGAGACTAAGGGCTACATACACTGCAGTTGATTTTCTAAGCATTAATGTCAGAGGGATAGATAATTTGGGTCACCCCCATGTTACTATGGAATTCTCATTAAGCGGCAGAAATGTGGGAGTATATATATATATATATATATATATATATATAGGCTAATATACCAAACAGTGTTACAGTGTGCTTTGTGCAATATGAACTTGGAAACAAATATTACTTTTTCTTTATTTAAAGGAGAACTTAAGCTTAACTAGAGAAGTAGCTAGAAATGTTGTACATTATGTTTTGTGCTTCTGTACCAGCCCAAGGCAACCTCAGCCCTTTAGCAGTAAAGATCTGTGTCTCCAAAGATGCCCCAGTAGCTCCCCATCTTCTTTTCTGCTGATTCCCTGCACATGCTCTGTGCTGCTGTCACTTACTGAGCTTAGGGACCCACTCACAATATACAGTACACATAGAATAGAAATGTCACAATATAAGGCTGATTAGTACTTAATACAGATAATTACTACACGGCAGCACAGAAACCAGTGCAATTAGCATCAAAATCTAATAATCAGCCCTGTAGCATCAGTTTATATTACAGACCAACCTCATTTTCTGCTGGATAATTAGTGACGACCCCTAAGCTTAGCTTCTCAACAGCTGCTCAGAGCCCACTGAGCATGTGAGTGTCACAGACACTTTCCAAGATGGTGACCCCCTGTGACAAGTTTGAAGTCCTGGATCATTCCTGCTATTGACAAGCTCAAACTTTAGGCTGGTGCAATAATTTTAGTATATAAAATATGGCATTTTTGGTCAAATCCAATTTTAGGGTTTAGTTCTCCTTTAAATCATACAACAAATATCCTGAATAGAAAAAAAGCCACTTTCACATGTAACTCATCTATCATAGAGTTTACTGGTCACTTACGTCTTCATACACTGCTACTAAGATGCTAAAGTCTATGTAATTTGTTCTCTGAGAATGGTCAGGGAGTGCAGCAAGGGTTAGGTGGTAATTTTTTGTCAACCCTAACCCATCCTCTTCCAAACCACACCCTACCTAAACCCACTGCACCCATCCCGCTTATCTGTGATGTCATGTAAGGGGGCAGGGCATGCACACTCATATAAATAGATGCTGCAGGAAGAAGAAGCCGGCACAGGGAAGTCATATGCGGGAAGAGCAGAAGGAAGAGTTCAACCCTAACCAGCCTAAGACACACAAACTCTGTGCAGAAACTCACTCAACCTGCAGGTAAACGCATGGGTCCCACTCACCATTAGGGATGTAGCGAACGTCGGAAAAAATGTTCGCGAACATATTCGCGAACTTGCGTCAAAAATGCGAACGGTTAGCGAACGTCGCGAACCCCATAGACTTCAATGGGAAGGCGAATTTTAAAAGCTAGAAAAGACATTTCTGGCCAGAAAAATGATTTTAAAGTTGTTTAAAGGGTGCAACGACCTGGACAGTGGCATGACAGAGGGGGATCAAGGGCAAAAATGTATCTGAAAAATACATTGTTGACACAGCGCTGTGTTTTGTGCTGTAAAGGGCAGAAATCACACTACGTCACTCAGGTGATGTTTCTGGACACGGAATGTGAAAAAGCTCACACAGCGAGGTGGCACTTGGTTAAAGACTGGGCAAACAATGCCTGCAAGGGCAACGTATACAGTAATATATATATTATTGCTGCTGTAAAAACATCACTCAGGTGATGTTTACGGACACGGAATTATTATTGTTATTTAGACAGAATGTGAAAAAGCTCACACAGCTAGGTGGCACTTGCATACCTCCCAACTGTCCCTCTTTTGACCACTTAACCCCCTGTCCCTCTTTTGTACTGGAAAGTCCCTCTTTTCTCTGCACTGAACAGCCAGAAAAAAACCAGTTTCTAACTTAATTAGCTTTTGGCAGAGAGCTCAGAACAGCTAACAGGTGCAAATAAGATACTTTGTAACAATTTTGACTCTGGTTGGTGCTGGTGGTGGTGAACTACTAGGAGGAGCAGCACACCAGTCCCTCTTTTCTCTGAACTGAACAGCCAGAAAAAAAACAGTTTCTAACTTAATTAGCTTTTGGCAGAGAGCTCAGAACAGCTAACAGGTGCAAATAAGATACTTTGTAACAATTTTGACTCTGGTTGGTGCTGGTAGTGGTGAACTACTAGGAGGAGCAGCACACCAGTCCCACTCCCCAACACAGCTAGACTAATAGCACTGGGCTCTTATAGTAGCAAAGTAAAAAAACAAAATAAAAGCAGTCCTTACAAGGACTATTGGGTTACAGGCAGCAGTCAGCAGATGAGAGATCAGAAGCAGTGCGCACAGCAGCTACATACAGAGCACTGCAGTAGAAGGTAGATTACTAGCCAGCAAAGCTACCTAACCTAAAATGTCCCTCAAATCCCTGCAGAGTTCTGTCCCTCCAATACAGAGCAGTATCAAGTAGATTACTAGCCAGCAAAGTTACTATCAACTGTCCCTCAAATCACTCAACAGCTCTCTCCCTACACTAGCTCTTCCAAGCACACACAGGCAGAATGAAAAAACGCTGCAGGGCTTCAGTTTATATATGGAAGGGGAGTGGTCCAGGGGGTGTGGGGTGGTCCAGGAGGGAGAGCTTCCTGATTGGCTGCCATGTATCTGCTGGTCTGGGGTGAGAGGGCAAAAATAAGCGCCAGCTAAGGCGAACCCAAATTGGCGAACGTCGTGCGACGTTCGCGAACATTCGGCGGACGCGAACGGTCGATGTTCGCGCGAATTAGTTCGCGGGCGAACAGTCCGCGACATCCCTACTCACCATTAGGTGGTACCCCCATATATAAATTATGATATGAATTTATGATATGCCAATGAATTTAAATGTTGTTAAATGCAGTTCCTGTAGCAGTAGTAGACTCCTACTCCCACTACTGCAACTGTTCTACTCCAAATCTTAAAATGCCTCATCAGGCTTAGAAATTAATTGTCCAGGACAGATGCATAAACGTATAGGAGTACTCTGGGTGGGTCCATGACAGCAGTTGCCATATGAAGGAGTAAGTGAAATATCCAATATGCATGAGTATATAAACAGGTTACTCTGTGGACATAGGGACTGCTGTTTCAGTAAAAATAGGGATGTAAGGTCCACAATGGAATAGTATATAACAGATATGCTGTATAGATTGCAATGGTCACTCCTTTACATAGTTACATAGTTAAATCGGGTTGAAAAAAGACAAAATCCATCAAGTCCAACCCCTCCAAATGAAAACCCAGCATCCATACACACAAGTTCCCCTGCTATTTGTCTATAATGTCCTCTAATGTACTTGTAAAGTGTAATCATGTCCCCTCACAAGCACCTTTTTTCCAGAGAAAACAACCCCAACCTTGACAGTCTCCCCTCATAATTTAAGTCTTCCGTCCCTCTAACCAGTTTAGTTGCACTTAGTCTCTGCACTCTCTCCAGCTCATTTATATCCCTCTTAAGGACTGGAGTCCAAAACTGCCCTGCATACAAACGTCAAATGTTACCCCTGCTGCTCTGCCCACCTACAGGACAAAAAAAACCAAGCAAATTGAGTTAGAAGAACGTTGCCTTTATCACAGTAAAAGTTAATCTGAGCTATCTAATTTATTCTTAACGATGTCATCTATGGAACCTTGGGGTTGTCCAGTTAATAGTTGAAACAATAAAACCTGGTCTGTTCTCTAAAGGGATAACTGTAACTGTGACTGTGAGCAACTTCATCTTTCTTTGCCAACCTTTTCCTCCAGTGGAATAATATGGTTGGTAAATCTAGGAACTACATTTTTATAATGACTGCAGTATTTAAAATCTCATTTATAATAGTTACAGGTCTTTTGAAAACCAAATCAGTTCAATTTGAGTGAATGCACTTTATTTCGGTTTTTTGAATCTCCTGGATGGCCCTGGGGTATTTATGCTTTTGCTTGCAGTACGTGAGAGGAAGAGCTGAAGATAAGATCTTGGGATTAGGAGACTTGTTGTTGAGAAAGAAACTGTATATTTGTATTGAGATGAATTAATGTTCTTTGTCATTGAAGACATGGGTGGTTTTTATAAACAAGTGATCCCCAACCAGTGGCTTATGAACAACGCTTTGGATGTTGCTTTCAGTGGCCTCAAAGCAGGTGCTCATTTTTGAATTCCAGGCTTGTAGGCAAGTTTTGGTTGTATGAAAACCAAGTGTACTGCCAAAGAGAGCCTCCTATAGACTGCCATTCCACATAGGGGCTATCAAATGGCCAATCGCAGCACTTATTTTGCACCAACCAGGAATATTTTTCATGCTTGCATTGCTCCTCAACTTTTTTTACATCTGAATGTGGCTCACAGATAAAAATGGTTGAGGACCTTCACTAAAAACCATAGGCATTACTTCTGGATTGGGCAGGGAAACTGTAATCTGTATACTAGTACAATCCTTATAACATAGAGCAGAACTTTGCATATATTGAAGCTGTTCCCCAAAGGAGCACCAACTCTTTGGAAGATCTGGAAATCTTTGAATGTTTTGTAAGATTATGGGGTAATTTATTAACAATTGTATGTTGAATTCAGACAATATGAAGTAAGAAAACGTGAAAGAGATCTTAATCTTCCTCTTATTTTCTTTCATTGAATTTTTTTCTAGCACAATCAGGTTTTTTAAAAAATAAAAAGGCCATCCCTTAAAATCTGCAGAGCTTTGAAAAAAAAAATTGTAGATTTAAAACAAACAAAATATATATACTGCATATAGTATTGTCCAAACCTGAGAATCAACAACCCCTTAATTTAAAAAAAAGTTGGGGACCCTTGTCCTAGAACTATTGTGTGAATGCATAAAAATGTTTTGAATTAAATTGTTTCCCTTATCAAAGTGCTGATGAGAAGAGAAAATCCATTGAGACTGGAGGATAGCGATAAATGACAATTATTTAGCTACAAGGATTTCTTCTCTCTATTATGGAATGTATTGTAACTATTCAAAGCTCTAATCACTAGCAAAGTATTACCTTTTTTCTGGCAGAGACAGTTTCCCTTTTATATTCTAATTTAATATATTAACAATGTGATCAATATGTATTCATGGCAGGAGCTTAGCTGAGCTAAGACTAAAATGAAAAAAATATACCAAGCTTCCAGCTAATCCTTAAGTAACTGTTACTAAAGATGCATGCGAAGAGATTATTATCTTTGCTGTTCTAATGAAGGTTAATGATCATACCAAGAAACAATATTGTTAATGAAACTGCACAAAGTAGAGGTGTTACTGTATAAACGAGAGTTTAGAACCTTTTGCCACTTGAATATACAGTAATTTAGTAATCAGATGATGTTTAATTCAGCCATAGCACTGCTGTATCTTAATAAAGTCAGCAAAAAAGTGCAAAATGTTAACTGAGAGAAGGAAAAACTATATTTTATATAACAAAAAAGATAACACAGAATTGGTAAAGCCTTAATAATTAATACATAATATCATGAAATTATGATGAAAATAATGTCTACAGTCAATGAGAAACGTGCATACTATTTTATTAAACCTGTTTGTCGAAACTAACAACAGAATAACCCCTGAGTACTTTCTCTGGGTCTCTCTCTGTATAACTGGGTTTTAAAAAATGTGGTTTCTCATCATATGTTTTTGGTGGCCAGTCATGAGAAGTAGCCAGTTTATACTGTTTTGATCAATGGGCCACAAAGGAGTATGAGGAACCACTGGGTGTTGGGTTTTCAGTAGAAGAAGGCTAAAATGGGAAACAGGCAGGCAGGTGTTTGGCAAGCAGAAAGAAGCTTTATTGCAGGATTAGGATGCTAAGATAAGCAGAAAGACCAATCATGGGTATGGTGACCTAACTAGAAGACAATGTCATACTGATGTCCACCCTGTAAGCCATGGTATCTAGTGAGACCTTCCCGAATGAAGTGCCTGTTTGGGGTCTAAATTGCACTCATGTAGATCAAATTGTAGAGAGTTTTGGAATATCTAACAAATTTACTTTGTTATAACGAGGTCCCCTCCAACTCAAAGTCTAACTGATGAAGAACCAATGAAGTGAATACATGGATTCCTGTGGAATAGTCTAGGAGTTTTTTTTTGGTTATTCCACATTCTACAGAAAAATGATAAATGCTAATTTAAAGGATTATTTTGATTAAAGTTTTGCAGACATTCTATGACCCCAGCCAATTATGTTAACAATAGCATGAAATATATTTAGCATCAACAGTATATTGAAGGTTCAGGATCTATTTACCTTGAATCACAGAAACTTGAAGAGAAGGAAGCTTTATTCATCTCGTGCACCAATATCTGCATCTGCATTATCATATTATCATTTCTAGTCAATTCATTAATCATTTATCATTACACATAATCAAAGCAATCATGACTGGTTCTTTAATATCATGTTGCCAGGCCAATATGCATGCCAAACTACCCTTCATCAAACTTTTCCTTTTTCTCCTAAGAAATGCTGACAACCGCCCTTTGCTGACATTATCCCTAACTGATGGGTTATTGTAGAAGTACTCAATTCTTCTTAATTATCCTTACAATCCAGCAACATTCCCTAGATACTAAGGGCCCTGTTTATTAGCATTTTCACGAGTCAGATTTTTTCTCTAAAAGTTCCTGTTTTTTTTTTCTCTAAAGCCCTATGGGGGAATGTAATAAAATTCGCAAAGAGCAAAAGTTTGCAAATAAAAATCCGTCTGTTGCAATGTAATATTCTTCATTAGGCTTTTATTGCATTGTGAATCTTAATTGCGCATTGCAAACTTTTCACACCTGCTCTGGAGTGTTGTTAAATATTTTGTCACAAAAAACCCTTTGGGATTGTAACATTTTATCATCTACACTGCAAACGTTTGCAAAAGCAATTTGGTCATAAAGGAAGCCATTGAGGTCTTAACCAGTCAAAAATTGCACAAAAAGTATAAAAACCATGAAGAACACTAATACAAAACTCCATTGCAAAGTTCCCTAGGCACTGAGGTGCTTATTTAATAATATTTGGATTTCTTTTTTTCTTTAAAAATTCATATATTTTTTTTCTCTAAAACTCTAAAAATCCTAGATTTACAGAGTGTAAAAACTACTTAAAACTCAAACACAAAACATTGCTAAGTAAAAGCTGCGCTGATCCTATTGGACCTGTCTTTTAGCCATTCAGACTTTAAGAGGTTTTTTTTTTTTTGCTAGAAATTGTCCAAAAAACTTGATTCTTTAGAGGTTTTAGTAACTTTTAGCGCATCATCTAGGGGCACATTTACTAAGCTCGAGCGAAGGATTCGAAGTAAAAAAACTTCGAATTTCGAAGTTTTTTTGGGTACTTCGACCATCGAATAGGCTACTACGACCTTCGACTACGACTTTGACTCAAACTAAAAATCGTTCGACTATTCGACCATTTGATATTCAAAGTACTGTCTCTTTAAAAAAACTTCGACTATCTATTTTGCCACTTTAAACCTACCGAGCTTCAATGTTAGCCTATGGGGACCTTCCCCATAAGGTTTCTAAGCTTTTTTTGATCGAAGGAAAATCCTTTGATCAATGGATTAAAATCCAGGATTTTGCTTCGAGGGTTGAATATTCGATATTCGACCCTTAGTATATGTGCCCCTAAGTGTTAGTATTTTCATTCGTACCTGTGATATTTGGATCTTTTAATAAACGACATGGCATTCATGGTTTTAGAGAAAATTAGTTTAGTCATGGTTTCAAAAACCTATAAAACAACTAAAATGAGAATACTGATAAATGGGCCAAGCTGCGTAGTTTCAAACTGAGCCACAATTGAAAATGGGAACTTGCACTTAAACCATATTCTTTGGCTCTTTTATTTGCAGCCACATATGTGACAAAGTGCTTAAACATTTCAGGGAGTGAAACCTCCCTTTGTCAGGAATGTGGTGTTAATGCTGATTGGAGCAACATTCCAGAGGATATATTCCCGAAGAAAGATCCTATTTACAAGTTATTCTGAATTGAGAAAGCCAGTTGGATGACTGCGGAAACGTCTTCAAGGGAAAAAACACAGCGAGTCCAGTTGTGACTAATCTCTACAGATATACTGTAGTATTTTCTGTTTTTCTGAGATAACTTCCAACCTTTTTATGAAACTACTGCATATAAAGCCCTCTCTGCAGTTTTAGATTGAAGATCCTTTCAACTTTGTAATTTTGAACTTTGTCATTTAATACGCTCCTGCTTTCGTTATTTACTTTCTGTTGGACAGAACCCAAAGCTAAACTGCTTTTGGAAGATGATGTAGCATAATACTTATCTAAGTATTATATACTGTTTAAAATAGCACAATGTATTGTTGTGGTCCATGTCCTACAAGTCACATTGCCTGGTCCGGTAAAGCCTTTTATTATAAAGTACTTTTTTATTCTTCAAAGCTCTTCTAAGTTTATAAGTAGCAGGGGTTTTTCAATCTCAAAGGCACAACTTTCAGTTTTTGACACTGCATTAATGAAGGCAGAATGATTCATTTGCAATTTAAGTTTTTGCTTAACTGAATCAAGTAAAAATAGTTGTAAAGTACTTTCTTGATCTTTATCATATTTATCAAAAATTTCAAACTGGATAAGATATAGGGTTAAGGTCATGGAAACCCATCTCTCATAAAGTCCATCTATGCAAATAATTTCTTATTTTATATTTTCTTCTCTGTCATATTAAAGTGATTCTTTCAAGATTTTTTATGGTTTTATTTTTATTTCTATATTAAACTGTTTACATTACAAATAATTCACTCTACGATGTAAAATTGTATTCCGGAACCAACAAGTGTACTTTTTTTTAGTTGTAATATTGTTGTGAAGGCATCTAAGGTCATTGTGCCTTATCCTGTGCTTTCAGAAAGAGCAAGTGAATTGCTTTCAGTTAAGCTCCTACTTCTACTTCTCCTACTCAATGTAACTGAAGGAGTTGCAGTGGGACTTTTTACTATTCAGTGTTATTCTCATATCTACCAGGAAGTTGTTATCTTGTGTCAGGGAACTTTTACCTTGTTACATTCCCATTGTTATGCTGATGGACTGCTGGGGGGGAGAGGGTTGATATCACTCCACTTGCAGTGCAGCAGTAAAGAATGAATGATGTTTGTCAGAGCACAATTCACGTGACTGGGGGCACCTGGGGAAACTAAAAACATGTCTACCTCATGTCAGATTTCACAATTAAATATTAAAAAATTTCAGTGTTGTATTCTGGAGCAGCACTGATACGCAACTAATACGTTTTGAAATCCCTTTAAAACAGTACCTTGCACTTGATGGTAACTAAACTGCATGAATCCATGTTGGTGGCAGACCAATTCTACTGGATTTATTTAATGCTTACATGATTTTTAGCAGACTTAAGGTAGAGTCCTGCGCGGCTTTTTGGGACCCGTACCCGCAACCTGCAATCCGGACCCGCAACCCGCATTCTTACCTGCTTGGACCCGCTACCCGACCCGCAAGTATCTTATCCGCAACCCAGACCCGCAAACCGCTGACCATCAAGAATCAGGAAGTGCTGTCATTGTAAACCGGGAGTGACGTCATCGGAAGTAGACGTGACCAGAAGAAAGGAGTGAATATCGATATTGAGAAGACCCGCGGCCCAACCCGCAAACCCGCAGAACCGCCGACCTGCGGGTATACCCGCACCTGGAACTTCTAAACACAACCCGCAGGGTACCGCAGGTACCCAACCCGCTGCAGGACTCTAACATAAGGTATAGAAATCCAAATTTTGGAAAGATCACATATCAAAACCACAAAATCCCAAGCATTCTGAATAATAGGTCCCACAACAGTATACTGTATATATACTGTATGTGAATAAACATTTTATCTTCCTAATATGAGTAATGAGAAAATGAATGGTACACCAAGTACTTGTCTATACCGCTGAGTTGCACGAGAAGCCATTACGAACTAGGACAAAATAAATTGTCTTTCAGATTCAAAGACTCCTTCTAGTGCTGGACAGACATCATCTGTTTTCTAGGAACTGCTTAGCATGTCAAGTATGTTTTTTAGTTTTTATTTGTTGTTGGTGGAGTATGTTGATAAGTATATTGATAAGTAACCTCTTGAAAAGAAGTTCAGAATGAGAAAGGCATGCATACATTTATGCAGAGGACTGCTATTAGAAACACTTTGTGAGGTTTCAGTGCGCATGAGCGCGCGCCAAGACGGACGCCGACGCAGACGCATGTACATCATCTTACATGGTGCGCCAAAACGTATGCGGGCGTTAAAACGCACGCTAACGTGAACATGCGCGGCGTGATGATGCAGGACGCAGGCGTCATTACGCTTGGTGCCAAAATACCTCTTTAAAAGGACGCTCAGGGGAAGGCTCTGTGCTTGTTGATAAAAAAAACTGCTCCTGTACCTTTTGGAACCCTGTCTGTTTGATTCTGGTTTTTGACTTCGGCTTTGGATCTCGACTTACGACTGAACTCCGCCTGCATCTGACCCCAGCCTGTTTATCCGTTTAAGACTGAACTCTGCCTGCATCCGACCTCGGCCTGCCTTCCCGATGACGACTAAACTCAAACTGAACTCCGCCTGCACCGACCCCGGCTTGCCTTCCGACTTCTCTTCTGCCTACTCCCTCTTATTACTATTGTCTGCCACAGCTTGTGACACTCCTGCTGGACCTCATCTTCTCACATCTGGACTCTGGACATTATGCTGAAAGAATAGGATGTGGCACCCTTGCCAACACTGGAAATTACTCCGTACAGACTTCCAAAGTATTGGGTGCAGTTGTGCCCAATTTATAATGAAGAACACACCTAGTTGTATTAATTTTAACCTCAATGGCACAGAATTCTGTGAAAGAATGTTGCATTGTGGGAAAAAACCTACCAAATCCATTCAACATTGCTTACGGGAACTTGAACACATGCTCTAGGGCAGGGGTCCCCAACCTTTTTTTAGGAAAAGGAAGATACTGGCACACAAAGCATTTGCAGCAGGTAAACCTTGCTTTAATTCGAAAAGTGCGGAATGTGCAACATTTCGGGGTCACGCCCCTTTCTCAAGCATACGGAATAATTAGTGAACAGGATATATATAGGTGAAACAATTAATCAATTTACATAAATTATTGACAGAAGTGTTTTTTCTTAGCAAGTGTGAACCAATATAAGCATATAAAAACATAGCAATCCACAAATCTCCTCAATTGTGCAATATCATTGTGTAAAATCGTGTCCAGGGCCTAAATGAGGAGTACAACCTTTCCTGTTTTTTGTAGAATTTTTTATGAAAAATTTTTTTATGAAACCTTTATTGAAATTTTAAGAAATTTTTTATGGAAATTTTCATAGAAATTGTTTAAATATGCTCCTGGATAATGTCCTGCGGTACTGTATTCACAGTTACAAATTTAATTTGCAAACAAGTTTTTTACAGAACTGGAATGATGGATTTTTTAATACAATTATCTGTATACTTAACAGTGTTTCTTTCTCTTAACAGATAAGAACTTGCTTATGAGTATCATCCAGGGATAGATAGAGTACCTTCTGAATATGTACAGGGTGAGTTACTAAGTAACGGTTGGCTTACCATATTTTGCTACTTTTGTCCTGCATAACACTGTTGCTAATTAGTATCCTTTTACAGAATAATAACTGTAGCTGCGTTATATTGTTGCACCTTATCTAACAAACTTTCTCGGTATGATTTTTGAACTTTTACTTCTGGATTACACACGCTTTTTAACCCGAATGGATTCGGATCATCACAATAACTTTTCTATGGACTAATTTTATGTATAATGGATTTTATGGACACGATTTTACACAATGATATTGCACAATTGAGGAGATTTGTGGATTGCTATGTTTTTATATGCTTATATTGGTTCACACTTGCTAAGAAAAAACACTTCTGTCAATAATTTATGTAAATTGATTAATTGTTTCACCTATATATATCCTGTTCACTAATGATTCCGTATGCTTGAGAAAGGGGCGTGACCCCGAAACGTTGCACATTCCGCACTTTTCGAATTAAAGCAAGGTTTACCTGCTGCAAATGCTTTGTGTGCCAGTATCTTCCTTTTCCTGAATTGCTTGGGAGGCTGCCGTGTCCTCTCATACTGAGCACCAAACTACAATCGCCAAGGACTGCCGTGGGTGTGCGAACGCTCTATCCTGTTTCAGTACCCCAACCTTTTTTACCCATGAGCCACATTCAAATGCAAAAAGATTTGGGGAGCAACAGAAGCAGGAAAAAAGTTCCTGGGGTGCCAAATATGTGCTGTGATTGGCTATTTGGTAGCCCCTATGTAGACTGGAGACTCTGTTTGGATGTAAAATTGGTTTTTATACAACCAAAACTTGCCTCCAAACCAGGAATTCCAAAATAAGCACCTGCTTTGAGGCCACTGGGAGCAACATCCAAGGGGTTGGGGAGCAATATGTTGCCACTGAGCCACTGGTCAAACAGCTTCTATGTCAACCATTACACAATACTATATATCTTTATTCTTTTCTCCAGACCCCCTTATATGCATTTTACTGCTCTGCCATAAATGTGCCTCTGTCTGAAAAATCTTGTTTACATTTAACAGTATTCTTGATTAATTGAATTCTTCTTCTGGGACAAGAAGGAACAAACTTTTGTAGCCACCTTCATTTATCTTTTCTTTCAAGAGATGTTGTTCTGGTTTCATTATCTTTCTTTGCTTTTTAAAGCACCGGGGTTATACCCGTAGAGGACAGCTCTATATGTCTGTGTGAGGATCCTAGAATATGACAAAGAGATATACAGTAATAATAATAAAAACTTCTAGTTTCTCCCAGGTTGCTGATGTATAATATAACTTTATTATTTTTGTATAGACGTTTTTCATAGTTAATCATAGCATAAATGAAGATGCAATGCAAATATGTTTTTGATGCTTACTTCATTGTAAAATCTCCTGTTTACAGACACATGGTTGGATTTAATGACACTAGGACCAGTATCTCTGGAATATTTAATAGGAAATGCAAATATAGATATTGTTGCATCTACCAGGATAGGTATTGATAATTGTGTCCTATCTTGTTCACCAGCATCTCTTGCTGATACAAGAAAATATCCCAGTGGGCCCAGATATAAATATACTCAATTTACACCAATTCCCATTATTGCTTTTTCATTTACACCAGACATGCAAGCCTTATTTTTCCACCCAGGACTAGCTCACCAGTTACATTACACCAGTGATCCCCTACCAGTGGCTCGTGGGAAACATGTTGTTCATCAACCCCTTGGATGTTGCTCCCAGTGTCATTAAAGCAGGTGCTTATTTTTGAATTCCAGACTTGGAGACAATTTTTGGTTGCATATAACAAGGTGTACTGACAAATAGAGTCTCCTGTAGGCAGCCAGTCCACATAGGGGCTACTATATAGCCAATCACATCCCTTATTTTGCATGTGTTGCTCCCCAATTCTTTTTACATTTGAAGGTGGCTCATGGGTAAAAAAATGTTGCATTAAACCCACATGTGCAGAGGAAGAGAGATGTGTTGCAGAGCTACACCCAAACAAGATTTCTGGACAGACCTGGCAGGATCCCATTTCACCTCTAAGACACCCTTTAGTAGACCTGGATCACCACTGGTGGAATCTCAATCCTCTAACCTGATTCCCTATCCACTGTGTCCCTACAATAACAATGAGTATCACCTTCAACCTATCCTCCTATGTAGGAGCTCAGAACTGCTCATCCTTTCTCACATACCACTATCTACATACAGTACCTCATCTACGGGTTCCTTGTTGCCTGACTTCAGTAAGGACAAAAAGTAGGAACAACCCGCTCTCACTTACTATATCAAATTCAAAAATAAGTGGTCACCCCCCACCTAGGCCAATAGAGAACACATCCCACCCAGGTATCCAAGTTACAGGTACTAGGACTTCCTAAAAGAAAATAGAGGGGAAATCTAACAGGGCATTTGCCAAACCAGTAGGAGAGTTAACCCTTAGGGCCCCTATAGATGCATATTCTTTTTATATCTATATATTAATAATCTGGGCATTATCTGGTAAACACTATTGGGCAAATTCACTAAGCGCCGAAGCGCCTAACGCTAGCATCAATTCGCTAGCGTTGTCCATTTTCGTTACTTCACAAATTCACTAACGGACGCTAGCGTAACTTCACTAGCGTAACTTTGCACCCTTACGCCTGGCGAATTTGTGCAACGGACGTAACTACGCAAATTCACTAACGCGCGCATTGTTCTGAACGCTACCTTTATGCTAGACTTCCTTCGCCACCTCAGACCAGGCGAAGCGCAATAGAGTAGATAGGGATTGCTTCAAAAAAAGTTCAAATTTTTTCTAAGTCCCAAAAAACGCTGGCATTTTTCTATATTATGGTGATAGGCTGAAAAAGATCGAAAACATTTTTGGGGCTCCCCTCCTTCCCCCCTACATTTCCTAACTCATGGCACCTTAACTATACAGTGGGCACATGTGTAGGGCAAAATTACAATTTTATTTGATGTTTTGAAGGTTTCCCAGGCATTTGTAGTGCTGCTACATATTCCTCCATTGAAATTTGAATTTGGCGCCGTAAGCAAATTAACCATCGCTTGCGTTACTTCACTTCACTTAGCGAATCAACGCTAGCGCAACTTCACAACCTTACGCTACCCCTGAGCGCAACTTCGGATTTTAGTGAATTTGCGGAGCGCTAGCGAAACTACGCCTGGCAAAGTGTGGCGAAGTGCGGCGAAGTTACGCCTGCTGCAACTACGAATCTTAGTGAATTTGCCCCTATAAAACCAAGTAAGACTGGTTGGAGGCTAATCATTTTTCAAGATTCAATTTACTTTGCCAAAAATTCTAGATAACAAGACCAATGAACTGTAGCAAATACTGAATTAAGTTGCATGTTCTGAACAGTAATATATATCTCCATGAGTACCAGGCAGCAATTTATATTGCACATACTATGGGGTAAGTTTGTAGCAAAAATGAATGTTTAATGTTGTACAGTGCTGCATTTGCAAATACTAAAGCTGTCAGCATACAGGTGGGCATAATATAAATGGCACAGCCAAGACTTTGGTAGCACAGACTATACATAAGTGTCAAATACAGCACAGTGGAAAGCATTCAGTCTAATCCTTATATTTCTCAAGCACGGCAGGGACAGACACTGTACATGGGGAAGCTGATAACAAATGAATTAGGTAGACTTTAAATGGACCATAAACAATCAGAAAACACTGTACACATACGGACGGACCATTCAAAGCCAGCCGAGTTTTATAGTTCATCAGAGCTTTCACTTTTGGTATATTTTCTGGGAGGATTTCCATTACTGTATATAAATAACTGTATATATCTGTAAATATCTGTCTGTTTTTATGCAGTTCCATTTCTGTATTATTATATAGGACTCTAAATTCGTGAAAACCAAACTGGTCTGTTTCACTTTGCAGAAAAAAACGCAAAAGCACAAACATGATAATATTTCGCTGAAATTTCAGCAAATGCATTGGAGAAAATAGGAAGATGTTTCTCTGCATTTGAAAAAAACACATAGCACAGATTCACGAACATTTTTGCAAATTTAGCTGTACCAGGCAAAAAAGCATCCTAGTCTAGATATCTATAAATACCTAAAACATTACATGTTTTATTGTGTATTATATAGAGAAATACATTATAAACAAATCTGGAAAGACCAAGTCTACTGGGCACATTAATACCAAGGAGCCCATTCACTAAGTTCGAGTGAAGGAATAGAATAAAAATACTTCGAATTTCGAAGTATTTTTTTGGCTACTTCGACCATCGAATGGGCTACTTCGACCTTTGACTACGACTTCGACTTCGAATCGAATGATTTGAACTAAAAATCGTTCGACTATTCGACCATTCGATAGTCAAAGTACTGTCTCTTTAAGAAAAAACTTCGACCCCCTAGTTCGCCACCTAAAAGCTACCGAAGTCCAGGTTAGCCTATGGGGAAGGTCCCCATAGGCTTTCCAAGTTTTTTCTGATCGAGGGATAATCCTTCGATCGATGGATTAAATTCCTTCGAATCACTCGATTTGAAGGATTTAATCATTCGATTGAAGGAATTGCGCAAAATCCTTCGACTTCGATATTCGAAGTCGAAGGATTTTAATTCGGCAGTCGAATATCGAGGGTTAATTAACCCTCGTTATTCGACCCTAGGTAAATGTGCCCCCAAGTCTACTGGGCACATCAATACCAAATGTGTATAGTTTATTGGCAATACCCAGGGCCGGAACTAGGGGTAGGCAGAAGAGGCACCTGCCTAGGGCGCAAAGATGCGGGGGCGCTGGGCAGGTACCTGTTAAAAAGTTTTCTGCCTACCCCTAGTCAGGCTTGTTTGCTCCTCTGCTCGATTTCCTCCTCACCTCCACTCCCTCTGTTCGTCACTCCCCTTCCTTTCTCTGTCGGTCACTCCCCTTCCTCCCTCTGTCCGTCACTTCCCTCCCCCTGTCCATCACTTCCTCGTCACGCCCCTCCATCACGCCCCTCCATCACGCCCCTCCCTCTGTCACTAATCTGCCCTTCCCCTTCCCTTTCTTTAATCTCCCTGTATAGCGCATGCGCACTCGAGCATGCGTCTCCCCCATAGCGCATGTGCACTTGCGCATGCGTGCGGTACACACGCTCACATGGGGGAGGGTGGGGGTAGCTGTATAGTATTGCCGGGCCCTGGCAATTCCTGATTAGTATAATGACGTATTGGACAAAAAATAAGTATACTTCACATTTCAAGGCTCCTAACAATAAGCTGAACCCCGAAAACATATATTTCTGAAAAAGTGGGTATAATCTTTCTATTCCAAACTACAATTTTTTAATAAAGTTTGCCTAGAAGAAATTTCTGAAAATGAAGTTGAAATTTCCCTTTTACTGGAACATTTCCCACATTTTTTATCTGCAAATATGAAACCTCATACATATGAATGCCTCTGGGTCCTCTAAACAGTTTGACACCCAATATGCAGAGCATTATCAACAGAATGTAGAGATCCCAAAATGAAAACACTGCATTTAAATTGGACATGGTGGACATCTGGGATGGTTCAAAACGAGCATGTTTTCTGCATTTTCTATGTAATAAGAGCCTCTAACAGTAAGTTTACCCTAGAAAACCAATAAAATATGTGTACATATCCCTTTTTACACTAAAGAATCAACCTATTAACAAACAATACATCCCATTCATGTACAGAAATAAGAAGATACACCCAGAATTAAACAACCAAATAAACAAAGAACTCACTTTTATAGTGTTCTGAGGGTCTCTGACATTTTTATGTACATATGCTGGCATCACATCCATGCTTGCTGCCTTTTCCTGGCATTCCAGGCAGTCAACTACCTATAACTAGTCTAAAATTAGTGTAAGGGTGTCAAGTACTGGTCCAGACCAGGGGGCAGAATTACTAAAGAGCGAAGTGGCTAAGGCTAGTGACAATTCACCAGCGTTGCCACCCGTAGGGACATCACCAATTCACTTACAGGCACAAGGGCTCAATTCACTAGCGAACCAGACCATCGCCAGCGCAGTTTCGGACCCTATTGCCAGGCGTATTTTCGCTCTGGCAAATGGTCGCTACTCTGCAAATTTACTAAAGTGCGGATTTTATTGAACGTTACCTCTTTCGCCAGAGTTGACTTCGCCACCTCAGACCAGGCGAATTGCTAAAAAGAAGCCAGATCTTCCTCAATCTTCTGTCACTTACATCATATCCTGTGTGCCGAAAATGCATTAAAGTTACAAAAACGCTGGCGACTTTTCCTTTTCTGAAGCGGGATTGCCTGCAAAAGTCTTGACTTAAACATTTTTTGGGTAACCGGTTTTCTCCAGACATTTCATAACATATGGAACATTTTACAGTGGGCTCATGTGTAGGGCATTGTATGAACTCTTTTGTCTTTATTTAGGTTCAGTGGACATTTGTAGTAAAAAGTGGTAACATTTGCACCAACATTTATAATAAAGACGTCCATACAACTTTAAATTAAATTTAAATCACTAGCGAATGTTCGCTAGGTATAAACGAATGCTAACACATCTTCGCTATGAAATTATTGCACTGCCGAAGTAACGCTAACAACAAGTCGCCAGCGTTTGGCCCAGGGCACAACTTGAATTAACGTAGTGGTAGCAAATTTGCGCCTGGCGAAGTGGTGTGATGTGTGCGAATCGGTTGTTGGCGACAACTCACCCTTTAGTAAATCTGCCCCCAGGACTCAAAATAGGCCCTGACATTTCAGGTACAGATGCCCAGACAGCCCCCAACAAGTGAATGTATATGACTTGTTTGACTCAAGTAAAAATTTGTGTAAAACGTGTAGGGTCATATCCTGGTTCTGGCTAGAGAATATGATTTCATTATATTCAAAACTAATCTGAATGTTCCATCTCTGTAAGATTATATTTTGTCTATTATGTTTATTTTCATCAAAATATATTGTGATGACTTCCAGATGTGGTTTAATGTACTAGGCATGTCTGTATCTTTCACTTGATCTAAGGTTAGATTAGCATAACGTTTATCTTGCAGGTATGGCAGAGAAAGAAACATTTCCCTATACATGGAAATATGATCTTGGACATTTCCTTTGGATTTTCAATATATATCTGATTTAGTAAATTCCATCTCTTTTCCATTTTTCTAAAAAATAAGGCCACTTGCAAAACTATTATTACCTGTCCATGTAAGATAGAATGTATAAGAATGTATTATGGGGAAATATTGTGTCAAGGGGGTATATTTATCAAAGAGTGAAGTTAATAGTGATAGAGTGAAAGAGTGAAATTCCGCCACTCTCCATTCATTTCTATGGGATTTTTATAGGCGTATTTATCAAAGGGTGAACTTTCACTTTCACCCATTGATAAATACGCCTTTCAAAATCCCATAGAAATGAATCGAGAGCTGCGGAATTTCACTCTAGTGGCGGAACTTCACTCTTTGATAAATTTACCCCTATGTCTCACTGCTTTGTATATGTGTAAGAATTAGGCATTCACTTTTTGGATCTCTAATAACACATTTGTTGGCAGATGGAGTAAATAATTACAGCTGGTTTCTTCTACTAGGCAAGAGTCTATGCGGCCAATTTAGTAACATTTGGATTTTCATTTTTTTCACAAAATATATTTTTTCTCTAAAAAAAATTTTTTTTTACATTTCTCTAAAACTCCAAAAATTTGAGATTTATAAAGTGTAAAAACCACAAAAACAAAAACATTGGCAAGTAAAAAAATTTGAGGTCCCATAGAAGTCAATGGGAACTGCACTGATCCTATTGAACCTTTTTAAAACCATTAAGACTTTCATATGTTTATGGATTTTTTTCCGTTTGTAATTGCCTGGAAAACTCACATTTTTAGAGGTTTTGAAAATATATTTGTATTTTTCAGTGCATAGTTCAGCTTTTGTTCCATTTGTACTAATTATATCTTTTGATAACTTTCATGGTATTCATGATTTTAGAGAAACAAGAGTTTGAGGAGCACATTTATCAAGGGTCGAAATTTCGAGTTCATGGGAGTTTGTAAAAACTGAATTTGAAATTAAAAAACAATGTCCAAACTATATTTAAAAAAAAAATATTTTTCAAATTCGGGTGAATGGGATCGACCCGCAAAAAAACCTAAATTTTCAGAATTTCTCCAAACAACTCCAGGACATCCCCCATAGGCTAAAACAGCAATTCAGCAAGTTTAATGTGGCAAATAGTCAAATTTAAATTCTTAAAGGTGCCAGTACATGAATAATTTCTAAATTTGAATTTTTTTAAAAAACTCAAATCGAATTTTAATTATTCCCTAGTGGAATTACACTAAAATAAACTCGAAATTTTAAATTTTTGAATAAAATGAATTTTCACTTCGACCCTTGATAAATCTAGCCCTAATTGTGGTTTCAAAAAAGCTCTAATACCACTAAAATTTGACCATTAATAAATGGGATTCTATATCTGATGTAGTCTGTGGGGCAGATTTACATAGGGTCGAATATCGGGGGTTAATTAACCCTCGATATTCAACTGCCGAATGTAAATCCTTCGACTTCGAATATCGAAGCCAAAGGATTTACCGCAAAAAGTTTGTTCGAACGAACAAAAAATCCATCGATCGAACGATTTTTCTTCAACCTAAAAATTGTTAGAAAGCCTATGGGAACCTTCCCCATAGGCTAACATTGCACCTCGGTAGGTTTTAGGTGGCGAAGTAGGGGGTTGAAGTTTTTTTTAAAGAGACAGTACTTCGACTATCGAATGATGGAATATTCAAACGATTTTTAGTTCGAAATTGTTCGATTCGAAGTCTAAGTCGTAGTCGAAGGTTAAAGTAGCCAATTTGATGGTCGAAGTAGCCAAAAAAAACATTCGAAATTCTAAGTTTTTTTTATTCTATTCCTTCACTCGAACTAAGTAAAACAGACCCCATGTGTTGGTCTGTTAAATCCAATAACCAGCGAAACTTAGAAGAGCTGCTCTGTTATATTCCTTTGCATTTAGGCAGGTAACACCTCCGTTTATTTTGATTCATTGGAACTTGGACAAGGCAAAGCAGGTAATCTGATTATTTAAGAAAACAAAATAAAAAAAAAACAGAATGCCCTATTTATTTCGCTCTGCGTAAGACACTGAAGGGAGCGTGTATTTATCAAACAGATATGGAATATTATGGCAACAACCAGCTGAGACCTTCTCCTTCTGAAACAAACCCCCAGGGGCCTTCTCTGACAATATCACGCCTCTTGAAAGAAAGATAGGAAGAACAGAGAACGCAATAACCACTTTCAGTTGCTATATCACATCCCAAAGGAGAGGGGGGAAAAAAAAGTTTTTGCTTCACAAGCCTGCCTAGACGTCAACTGATATTGTGAAAAGGTTGGTTTGTTTGTATTTCGAAATGAAGAGGCTTTTCCTTTGAGTGCAGTTATTGCTGTTGGATTTTATTGACTCAAGTGAAGAGTACAAAACTGTCCAAGTGCTTCTGTCTGGCAGAAGTTGTCTTTACCCTATATGCCTTCTGACAAAGTCTGATACTGTACCTGCACAGTTAACCCCTTCCCTATCCATACATGTGCCTGAAACTTCTTTCACTGCAGTGTTTCTGTGAGCTTTTTTCCTTTATAATAAACGGTACATAGCTTATATGTAGAACGTCAACTGGTAAATCAAATCTGGGCCAACGTATACACATGCAACTCTTCATGTGTTGCGGTTCATATGTAAATGAAATGTAAATTTATGCACCTAGTCCTCAATAACAAGTAAACTAACATATTTTGCAACTCAAGAGATTTAGCAGATACATTTGATAGCCATCTAGCTGTGCAAAGGCTAAATAATCTTTGAATGCACTATACAAAAAGAGTATACAGGTATGGGATCCGTTATCTGGAAATCTGTTATCCAGAAAGTTTCGAAATATGGAAAGGCCATCTCCCATAGACCCAATTTATCCAAATAATAAAAAATGTTCTCTGTAATAATAAAACAGTAGTTTGTACTTGATCCCAACTAACATATAATAATCCTTATTGGAAGCAAAACCAGCCTATTGGATTTATTTAATGTTTACATGATTTTCTAGTAGACTTAAGGCATGAAGATCCAAATTATGGAAAGATCCATTATCCGTGAAACCCCAGGTCCCGAGCATTCTGGATAACAGCTCCCATACCTGTACCACTTAATAGCAAATAGCGGTCTTAATTTTTATAGAACATTTTTTTAGACCTCATCGGTATGGCCTACAGGTTAATTCCTTATACAGTAAAAGCTCAATTTTAAATCACCCGCTTTTTCCATTGTTTTTATGTGGTCCCACCAATATATAATACATAATACATTTTCCTAGATTTTACACCATTTTTTCTGGTCCCTAAAAACATAAAATGGGGGTTCTACTGTATTTAGAATGTCATTTTTTTTGCACTTACCACCTTCGCCCCAGAACATTATCCTAGCACTCATGGTCTTCAACAATGGAGGACACACTGTTGTGCCTGTGTCTCTCCATGTGGCCTACACTCTAGGGGGCCCATTCACTAAATTCGAGTGAAGGAATAGATGGAAAAAAAAACCGATTTTCGAATGTTTTTTTTGGCTACTTCAACCATCTAATTGGCTACTTCGACCTTTGAATCAAACGATTCAAACTAAAAATCGTTTGACTATTCGACCATTCGATAATCAAAGTATTGTCTCTTTAAAAATTTCTTCGACCCCCTAGTTCGCCACCTAAAACCTACCGAGGTCAATGTTAGCCTATGGGGAAGGTCCCCATAGGCTTTCCAAGGTTTTTCTGATCGAAGGATAATCCTTCGATCGATGGATTAAAATCCTTCGAATCGTTCGAATATCGAAGTCCAAGGATTTGAATTCGGCAGTCGAATATTGAGGGTTAATTAGCCCTCGATATTCGACCCTTGATACATCTGCCCCTAGATATGGGCGAATCTTTTCACCTTGTTTCACCACGGAAATGATGCCCATTTTTGCCAAACTGAAACGGGTCAAATTCGCCCAAACCTACTTCATAGTGCTGCATACAGCAAGGGCCGGACAAGGGGGGGAATATGGTAGTACCATGGCGCATGCTTCATTGAATATGCACAAGCCAGGAGTGCTGGGGACACAATGGGGCTCATTTCTAAACTCTGGACAACTTTGTTTATGGACAGTAACCCAAGAAACATCTGATTTGTTGCCATTGATTATTGCTCAGTGGCTGATTTATAAACACTGACCAATCAGTGGCCAGCTGGAGTAGAAAGCAAAGATCTGATTGGTTGCCATGTATTACTGCCCAGGAGAATATTTGCCCAGTGTTTATAAATCACGCCCTGTAGAGCCTTATCCCCTTCCTACTTATGAATGGAAATGTGCTCTACAAATTGTGCCCAATTTTCAGTTTGGGGCAAGAAAATGCAGTTGATATACCCTCAAGGGCCTTACATTTCCTAATATTTGAATTTCCTTTTTTTTCTCAAATTATATCTTTTCTCTTAAAATTCGTTTTTTTTCTCTAAAACTAAAAAAATTCTAATACTAAACTTCTCCAAGTAAAAGCAGTCGAGGAGGTCCTGTAGAAGTAAATAGCGTATATTTATCAAAGAGTGAAGTTAGAGATAACCACAGTTCGCTAGAGTGAAATACCGCCTTTTACCAATAATTTCGAAGGTATTTTTAAAGGTGTATTTATCAAAGGATGAACTTTCACTCTCACTCATTGATAAATACTCCTTTAAAAATCCCATAGAAATGAATGGAGAGAGGCGGTTTTTCACTCTCGAGAACTGTAGTTATCTCTTACTTTACTCTTTGATAAGTATACCCCAATGGGAGATGTGCTGATCCTATTGTACATTTTTTTTTAACCATTCATACTTTTAGGGGGTTATTTACTAAACTCTGAATGCAAAAATCATGAAAAATTCTTAATTTTATTTATATAAAATCAGACTTTTAAAAAATCACAAATTTTTTGGGAATTTATTAAACCCTGAAGATGGAAAAGTCCGAATCTGGAAATCCAGCATCTCAGACCTGGAGGTTGCATATAAGTGAGAAGTCCCAATTATTTTTTGATATGCGCTGGGTTTCCTGCAAGACCCAAAAGTTTTCAGGTGAAAATTCTGAAAAAAATCCGGAGAATTTGTGAAAATTGGATGAAAAAATCATGAGAATCGTTTTTTTCCGCAAAGCAATTTTTCTGGAAATGTAATAATAAATAAGCGTAACATACCTGAGCGGATTTGATCTGAGTTTGTTGCAGAAAATATTGAGATAAATTCAGACTTTGATAAATAACCCCCTAAGGTTTTTAGTATTTTTTTTTTGCTTGCAATTGTCTGAAAAACTCAACATTTTTAGAGGATTTAGAGATCTTCTTGGATCGTTCAGCACTTTTTTTTCATTGATACTTTTTATATTCCAATCTTTTAACAAGTTTCATGGCATTTGTGGTTTTAGAGAAATAGTTTAATTATGGTTTTAAAAAGCTCTAATATCATTTTAAATTCAACCTTTAATAAATGGGCCTCTTCGAGTGATGGACATTGGCATTTTGTGTAAATAAAACATACCGATCAACACCATGGTCAATGCTAACCCTTTCAACATCTCCAAAAATGTATTGTCTTCTCTGAAGTCTATTTCACAAGGAGACAGTAAAAAAAATGTTTTTTCAGTTAAAATGTTGGTATACTTTTTGCGATCAGTACATAATATTGCTGGAGTCATGGCAGGAAGTAGAGACCTGTCACAGTCATTTAGAATTACAGATATAGTAGAACATGTACACTGTGAACTTTGAAGATCATGTTTGCATCTCTGTCCCCACTGAACTTATCTAACAGCTGTGGGGAACATTTCCGCTTTCAGATCCAACATTATTTTCGCAGCCATTTCTTTTTTTTTAGCATGGTAAATATTCCACCGCTTGAAGTATTCAGAGGAATTTAGGAGATATATGCTTTCTCGCTGCAAAAGACAATATTCTTTTCTTTTCATTTGTGTTATAAGAGATGAAGTTCTATCATGTTGGAGCAGGTTTAGTGTGTGAATATAATTCTTTCCTGCTGCACATTTAAGTATCTCATTACATAACCTATCAAAATATTATACATTCTACAGATCAACAAACAATAAGAACAATCCATTCGGTGTTTATATATCTCCAGCAGACAGCAGCGATACAACTGGGGCTGCTTACAGAAAATGTCATTATTCCTGCCAACTGCTATTTGGGTTTTAGATAGTTTAGACACGGCATGTGGGATGCATCAGACTACTGTATAAAAAAGCCTACGATTCATTGTTCTCCTGTCCTATTCACTTAAAGGAAAAGTGACACGTCAACAAAGTGTTTGAAAGACATGAAAATATAATGTGCAAATTTGCGGCGAATTTCCGCTTATCGCAAAACTGCGCCGAAAAATTGACAGCGTCAAGAAAAATATAACGCGCATAGGATTAGTTGCTAGCATCAAAACTGCCGCACGTCAACATTATTCAGCTGGCCATTGACTTTAATGTTGGTGTCAAAATTTACACAAGTGCCATTTTGTGAATTTTCCGGGAAATTCACAAATTTTTCGGCGAAACGGGACCAATTCGTTCATCGCTGTACTATTGCCCTGCATTGATACAACCAGTGTGCTTGCTTCAGAAACACAACTATAATTTTTATTAAAGGGATCCTATCATCGGAAAACAGTCAAATCAGTTAATAGTGCTACTCCAGCAGAATTCTGCACTGAAATCCTTTTCTCAAAAGAGCAAACAGATTTTTTTATATTCAATTTTGAAATCTGACATGGGGCTAGACATATTGTCAATTTCTTTTCACCATTTCCTCTGACTCACTCCTATATAGTGAGTGCAGGGAGTGGCCTCTTCCTCTTTTGCCTCTGGATGTGATTCCAGCTGGATGTGCTCAGAGGGACTGAGTGCAATAGGCCCAGAAGAAGTCATGTGTCCAAGTCGGGGACCAGGCAACCCCGTGAATGAGGAACAGATATACTAGGGCAGACTTGTCATAGTCTCTCTAGGAGAGAAAGGCAGAGAGGATAGAGAGAAAGAGCAGCTGAAGCTCCAACAAGGATTTGCAGAAAGGGAGTAGCTTCCCAGAGGCTCTGTGTGTTGCCTCCAGTCAGGGACCTCAGTGAAGAGGGACTGTAGGGTAGAAGCTGCTTCCTGACAACTTCCAGGAGGGAAAGGTTGTACTGCATTTGCCTGTGTACTCTCTGTGTGAGCCTGCCTTGATCTGTGTGAACTCTCAATATGCTGTTTTCCTCAACTCCTGCGTGACTACTGAAACCTGTGGTCATTTGCCCTTTTTGGCATAATAAACCGTTCCTGATTGTTAAGAACCTCCTGGCGCCCAAGTTTGTTTTTGTGTGCACAGTAGCCTGGGGGGGATGTAGTTGCACTACACCATAGAGGGAACACTTCCACTTAGCGAAGGCCCTGCCCTGGGTGTAAGTCGCGTGTAACCCATGCTCTAGTGTTCTAGCTGGTGAATTAACCCCGAGTGGCCCAAATAGGTGTTACATATGTATCCCATCCTATGCCAAATACTATAATATAACTAATTATTAGTGCAACCAAAGCCCTTTATATCCACACCTGTAATCATTGTAATACCATGTTCATTCTGGGCTTCTAAACCAATCAACTCTGGAACACATAACTGGATCTGGATTTTTGATACCAAAAAAAAAAAAGTTGCAGGGAAAAAAAGTGCAACTATTTCGGGATGTATTATGAGACAAAACTGCGACAATTCCGAATACGAAAATACTCCAGGTAAAACCTGTCAAAAAAATGTAAATGCAGATGTCCCTTACAACAACTGGGCTGCCAAACTTCTTTCATGGTGAGGGCCCATGTGCTAATTGTATCCATACTCAAGAGATCAATTCTAATGAAAGGTTATTGTCGTAAAAAGAAATCTATGGAGTCCATGGGGAGAAAGATGGCCATACTAAATGCCGTGTAGGGCTGCATCCAGTCTGTTGGCGTGCAGCTGGTCTGTCCTGATTATTGACAATATGGTGTACCCAGGACTATTTCAGCCTTGATCATAAGAAGCCATTTGGTTCACTTAAGTAGATACCTGGAGCGTTTTTATATTGTGGCATGCCAATTCCATTTATTTTTTTGTCCACTAATTTATTCTGATCTTGCAATTGAATGATTGCCAAACCCCCCTGTGTGGCAAAACATTTAATTATCTATTAATTATCTATTTACCGCCTTAGGGTCCTTAGGGTGTTAATTCATTGTAGTACTACAGAAAGAAAAAATATTTTAAAAAACATCCAGACAGGGAGATGTGACCTGAAGAAAAAACAGAAAGACACCGTATTATTATGGCCATTGTCCCAAATAACCTCTGATGTAAGTGCATGTAGCAAACAAGATACATTTTATCCCAATACTTGTACAGGTAGGGGACCTGTTATCCAGAATGCTCGGGACCTGGGGTTTTCCGGATAACGGATCTTTCTGTAATTTGGGTCTTCATGCCTTAAGCCTACTAGAAATTAATTTATACATTAAATATACCCAATAGGCTGGTTTTGCTTCCAATAAGGATCAATTATATCTTAGTTGGGATCAAGTACAAGCTACTGTTTTATTATTACAGAGAAAAAGGAAATCTTTTTTAAAAATTTGGATTATTTGGGTAAAATGGAGTCTATGGGAGCCAGCCATTCCCTAATTTGGAGCTTTCTGGATATCGGGTTTCCGGATAAGGGATCCTATACCTGTACTCTAAATCCTATAACCTGGACGAGGCAAAATAATCCTATTGGGTTTAATTATTGTTTCAATGTTTTTTAGTAGACTTAGGGGCCTATTTATTTAACCTTTAATTGTACTGGTCGAGTTTTTAAAGGGGAAAACTCAAGTTTTAAGAGGGAAAAAATTTTTTAGAGATGTTTTATACCCCAAACTTACTAAAAATTTGAATCCTAAAATACTCCATCTCAAACCTGTCAAGGTCATGTAGAAGTCAATGTCCCTGAAGATGTTGTGATCTGCGCTGCTTTTCTTCTAATAATCCCATAAAATCAAGTTATCATGGTGACAAAGTCGAGTTTCTGGAGCGTTGATTCAAAAAAGTCGTATGACGTGAATTGAAGCTCAACTTTGCCAGGACATTTTTTTTTCTCTGACTTTTTGAGAAGAAATATTGATAAATAAGTTAAATTCATGGATGGTCGACTTTGTTTTAATAAAAAGATTAGATAAATTCAAGTTTTAGTAAATAACCCCCTTAATGAATGGTGATCCAAATTACAGAAACACCCCTTATTCAGAAACCCCCAGTTCCAAGCATTCTGGATAATAGATCCACCATTGAATCATTGATGAACCATTGGATCTTTGGCATCCTTTTTATTTTGAATGTGGTGCCAAACTGCTGCACAATGACATCACTAAACCACTGTGCACATGAAGCATTGGTGCCGCCATCTTGAATGAAACAGCAAAGAGGAGTGAGGAGCACCATTGGGTGCTCCTCAAAAAAAAGGTATTTACATGAGCACTGCCTTAAAACCAAAGATTAGACTCTTGTTAAAGCACCTTTTCAAAGATGTTTTTTAATTCGAACATTACCGACAAATACTGAGGTGTTGAAATGAATTAGAACATTTCAATGTTGGTCTCCGTTTTTGCAAAAAGGTGTTTTAATACCCCAATATCCAGTACTGAAGACCTCTCTTAAAATACTGACCTTTTCATGGACCTCTAAGATCCTCCAACTCATCAAAGGGGAAAACCTGTAGTGTTTAATTTCCAAATATTATAAATAGTCTGTAATTTTATCTTTTCCAATATAAATATGTATGTACCTTCCCTTACCCTTTAACTGTAATATACCTACACAGCATATGCTGGAACTTAATAATTAGTGATGGTCGAATTAGTCCCGTTTCGCTTCACCACGAAACGGGCAAAAAATTAGCTAAACGCAAATTTCCCTTTAAATTTGCTGATTCAGCTCTTTACAGTTTTACATCAGCAAAGAGCTGAAAGAGCTCTGACATTAATTTAGATTAAACTGGTTGGTTTTCATTTTTTTCTAGGATATGGGGAGACCTTTTAATTGACCCTTAACAAGGGGCAAAGAATGTTATTCAATGAAATGAAAATGTAAGCAAATAAAAGTTGTAATGTAAGAATGTGAGATAAGTTTACATTTTTTGTTAAT
Source organism: Xenopus laevis (assembly GCF_017654675.1). NCBI lineage: Eukaryota > Metazoa > Chordata > Amphibia > Anura > Pipidae > Xenopus > Xenopus laevis. The sequence continues at coordinate 169,731,958 of NC_054373.1, forward strand.
CAAAGTATCTTGAAAATTACTTTTGCTAGCAATATTTTTTTCTAAATATAAAATTTGTGCAATCTATAGCTAAACTGTGGGAGACAAGGGAATCATTATTCTCTCAACCTTACCCCATAACCCGTGCTTAGATGTGATCTCAAGCATAATAAATGAGAAGTTCATTACAGATTGAAATTAGTAGGGAGGGAGAGCGAGACTCAATAATACATGAAACAGAGGGAGGGGTACTTCTGTATCTTTTTTTTTTTTTCTTATTTGCTTGTTATTGAAACCAAACGGTCGGATTTCCAACAAGAAAAGCGAAAAAAGCTTAAAGGGCATGTAAAGGCAAAAAAATAAAATCCCATTTGTACTTTCTTTAATGAAAAAGAAACCTATCTCCAATATACTTTAATTAAAAAATGTGTACCGTTTTTATAAGAAACCTGACTGTATGCAGTGAAATTCTCCCTTCATTTACTGCTGTGGATAGGAATTGTCAGATGGTCCCTAACTGCTGAGCAGGGAAACAATCATACTTATGAACAGCAGGGGGAGCCCCCGCCTTACTTCCCAGCCATGCAGAACTCAAGCAGCTTTGTTTATGACGGTCCCTAAGCAGCCCAGACCACACTGAGCATGTGCACAGTCTTAGTCTTGCAAAGATGTTTAACAAAGTTACAAGATGGTGACCCCCTGTAGCCAACTTTGAAAGGTTAAATTATTTGTTTGATTATGCTTGTGGTGCAGTAAGTTCATGTTTATATTTAGTATACAAAATTCAGCATTTTTAGCCTTATTCTATTTTAGACTTGACATGCCCTTTAAGAAAAAAAATCAGAGTAAGAAAAAGAATAAGAAAGGGTAAGAGACAGTAGAGAGAGGGAGTAAATGATATCCTTTGCCAGGTGTTAGTTATTTAGAATGTCTCTGTTGCCTTTTCCTGCTCCTGCCGCCTTTACAAACTTTTATGTTTGAGAATAACTACAGTCGTATATACTTGTTTGTTGAGACAATTTGGGTCTGCCATATTTGGTGGGTGATTTTCTGTACTTTCGTTGAAAGAGTGTGTGGAAGCACTGTATTCTCATAAGATAAATTTGAGTCTGTAAGATTTACTAATTCTTATAAACTTGGAATATGAGTGGATTTCCACCCTTTAGGGATTAGAAGCCTTGCAGCGGTAAGTATATGGAAGACTAGAGTGTATCAAAGGCTAGAGAGCTAGACAAGACGTCAATCGTTTTTTGCTGAAATAAACTTGTGGTACTTCTACGTGTAGCACACCCTTGGGTGAAGCCAATATGTATGAATAGGTACTCAAGCACACTCAGTGACACTCCATATCTTTCCCACAGCAAGGTAAATGGGGTTTAAACAAGAAGATCCCTTTTTATTATTAAGAGAAGCAAATGGGAGGGATCTGAATAAAAACAGCAATATTAAACAAACAGCATATTATAAAACAATAGCAGTTTAACCCAATCATATACTGTAATGTACAAAGCAACTGTAATGCTGTATGAACTCCCCTGTCACAGTCCCAAATGATTTGTGCACGTTGCGGCCCTTTGGTATTAATCCTCACCAGTGATTTTCCTTTAGTTTGCTGGTCAGCTGTATAACTCTTGCCACTTAGTGAGAATCACAATCCTTTGACAGAGGGTTTAGTTCTGCAACAGCAGGGTTAACTCCTCTAAAGCATTTTGCAGCCTTTCCTCTCATTGGTAGTTGCAAGGCCCCTACAGAGTCCTAAGCTCTGCTGCATGCTGGGAAATGTAGTTCTGTTACTGTCCTTGCAAACAATAGAAATCCAGGCTCTTTATTGTTGCTGTTTATATGTCAAGCTTACTTAGGGCTGTTACATACATAAGAGAGTGCGATCCTTCGATGGGACTATATATATATATATAAAACAGGTATGGGATCAAATCAATTAAACAGAAAGCTCCAATTTACGTGAAGGCCGTCTCCCATACACTCCATTTTAATAAATGTAAACTTTAATTAAACACAATAGGATTGTTTTGCCTCCAATGAGGATTCATTTTAATTGAGATCAAGTACAAGCTACGGTGATCACTTGCCGGTTTCGCTATGGTGTGCGCAGCGCACTTCCGGGTTTTAAACGTCGCGAGCATCATGACATCATCGCGTTTGGTGCGAATTTTGAATATTTAAAGGGGCTTTGAATCCAAACTCATTGTCCATTGTTAGGTCTAACTGCCTGTACCGACCCTCACCCCGGCCTAATTGACATTTACTTGAACTCTGCCTGAATCAACCACTGCCAGTCTGACCCTGTTTGAACTCTGCCTGTACCAACTCCAGCCTTCCTGACTACGCTTTTCGTCTATTCCCTAAACTGTTGCCTTCCATCCAAAACCTTGGAAACACACTTGCCCCTTTGCTCGTTCAGAAGTCTGCTTTGCTCCTCTCAAGGTAAGACCTGGCTTCATCTGAGTAGGTGAGGGCTCCTCCTGATATCAAAGGCGGCTGCTACAGGTGGAAGATTGAGCCGTCACCAGGGAGCCTAGCACTTGTTCCGTACGTGACACTCAGCATCAGTTTCTCTTTATTCTGTCTTCATGCAGCAGTTGGGTGTCAGATAGTCATTGACAGTTATATCCAATATATCTTATGGGGGGGGGCTCCTTTCCTAGTAGATAAATTAGAGCTCACTCAAACAACTGATTCCATGCCATCTGAACCTTGCCCCTCCCCCGTTTTCCCTAATTTAGATCCCCATATCTTAAGTCTAGTGAAAAAATAATTTAAACATACAGGGCTACACTAAGGGTCGAATTTCGAAGTTAAAAATACTTCGAAATTCGACCCTTGAATTTAAATCCTTCGACTTCCAATATCGAAGTCGAAGGATTTAGCGCTAAACGTTCGATCGAACGATCGAAGGATTTTTCGTTCGATCGAAGGAATATCCTTCGATCAAAAAAAGTTTAGCAAGCCTATGGGGACCTTCCCCATAGGCTAACATTGACTTCGGTAGGTTTTATCTGCCGAAGTAGGGGGTCGAAGTTTTTTTTAAAGGGAAAGTACTTCGACTATCGAATGGTCGAATAGTCGAACGATTTTTACTTCGAATCGTTCGATTTCATTCGAATTCGAACGAATTTAACCAATTCGATGGTCGAAGTACCCAAAAAATACTTCGAAATTCGAATTTTTTTCATTCGAATCCTTCACTCGAAGTTAGTGAATCTGCCCCTAAATAAAACCGAAAGGATTGTTTTGCCACTAATATGGATTCATGCTGCTTAGTTTCCATCAGGTACAAGGTGCTGTTTAAAGGGGAATGATCACAGAAATGAAAATTTAATATAAGCTTCATCATACTGAAATAAGACGTTTTCTAAATACAATCAATAAAAAATTCTGTACGGTTTCTGAAATAATCAAGTTTATTCTTCACTATCCCTCTCTCAGCATCTGTTTCTCTTCATTCTGTCTTCATGCAGCAGTTGGGTGTCAGATAATCATTGACAGTTAGATCCAATATATCTTATATATATTAGGGGGGCTCCTTTTGCCTAGAAGATTTATTAGAGCTCACTCTATTAAAATCACAAGACATCATGTCTCTCTACATGCAGGATTTGTGCAAAAGGCAATTATATTATTAGATTTTGTTTGTACTGGAATCAGTTATTTGAGTGAGCTCTAATACTGCACATCTGCTAGGAAAGGAAGCCCCCCTATAAGATATATGGGTACTCAACTGTGAAACTAACAGTCCTTATATTTGAAACTGTCGTGTGATATTAGGATAACAAAGTATATCATTTGTACCAGATACACCCCCTACTGCTCCCTCATTTCATCTACTATCTTTTACTACAGTTCATCATTATTTTCTTTGTTTACTTTTATCTCTACCTTTCTATGTTTATCTTTTTTATTTTGTTGTTTCAAAAATCAATAAAAAACATTTAAATTATGGAAAATCCCAGGTCCCCCCCACACACACATATATAAATATGATGTAAATATATCTGTGAATTTTATATACATTTTGGCATGTTTTTTAGGGCTACAGTTTTCTATACTACTGCTCAACAAAAAGACAATTTTTTTTAATTCAACATTTTTATAGTGTGAATTTCATTGAACAACAGCAAATTTTTAATGCCAAATCGAACTTAATACAAATGTTAATTGAAATGATAGAAATGTTTTTTTTCTACAATGTACATTCACATTAAGTAGATTTGGAAACAAATTTGGTACAATTTGTATTGTGTAAATCAGATGCCATTCATGTTGTTTTTTTTTCAGCCTGTGGAAACAGTCTAAAGCATTCATAATCAGTGTCTTTCAAGAATTTAACAGAGGGCCAATTTATCTAGGTTTATTAGGCATGCAAAAACCTATAGTAATCAGATCACAATGCCAAGACACATGACAAGGCAGGCATTTCAATGAAAATTACACACACACCATCTTTTACAATTCAACATTTTGCCAATACAAAATTTACTGGCTTTCGTTTAAGATCCTATTAGGAAGGAATATTTAAGAGGCAAAGAATTATTACACAGAATTTATTTTCTTTGATTAAATAATTCCACAAAGATGCCGTCAAATGGCCCCAATCACTTTGTGTATTTTTTTTTTTACACTTCAAAGAACAAGAGAGCAATTCATGTCTACATTTTAGATTTTGTTTATGTTCCATTGGGAAAACATGTTCCTTCTTTCTGACTAATTAGGAATTAATCACTGACTGCTTGCCAAACTTGTTAAAGTATTTAGGAACAGGTTCATATTAGGAAGCAATAATGAAGACTTGCTGTAAATAACTTTACGCTGCCTGGTGTTGCACTGTGTGACCAAGGGAATATAGAGAATATATCACACATTCTACATTTACAGCAATGATCAGACAACTTATTTGTTCCAGTTAAGGCAAGTACAACATCGGACTGGCGGGGGTCTGGGCCCACCGGGACTGCCACATCAGGACCCCCTACACCACTTGCATGGGCCTCTGACCCCCCCACACACTGCTACAAGCATGGGCCCCCGACCCCCCCTCCGTCACCCGCATGGGCCCAGACTCCCCCACTGCAACCCGCGTTGGCCCCCGCCACAAATCCCCCTGCGCACTCGATCCCCAACCACAAATCCTCCTACGAACTCAAGCCCCCACCACAAATCCCCTGCGCACTCGAGCCCCCACCACAAATCCTCCTATGCACTCGAGCCCCCACCACAAATCCCCCTGCACACTCAAGCCCCCACCACAAATCCTCCTACGAACTCAAGCACCCACCACAAATCCCCCTGTGCACTCGTGCCCCCATCACAAATCCTCCTACGCGCTCGTGCCCCCATCACAAATCCTCCACACTCAAGCCCGCTAAATCCTGGGCACTTGGGCCCCTGTCACAAATCCCCCTGCAACTCGGGCCCCCGCCACAAATCCCCCTGAGCACTCTGTCCCCCATCGCCCCGCCAGCATGTACCTTATTCGATTTGCTTTATTTCTTATGGCTCTGCCAGCAGTGAGCTGTTCTGGGCTAATGGAATCCACGAGGGGCCCACCAGTTTTTTTCCCGGTGTCCCGCTGGCCCAGTCCGACCCTGGGCAAGCAACACATATATTTTACTTCCTTGCTCTAATCTCACATTACGTTTGAGCCAATTCAGTGAAAATGTCTTCTTGTTAAGCGATCAGACATGCTAGTGCATGATTTCCTGTGCTTATATGCAAAGTTTGACACTTCCTGGCAAGGCTAATCTTTATCATTGGCATAACAAGAACTGATATTGTTTCATTTCATAGAGTATGTATATCGTTCATAAAATATTTATCAGTAAGGAATTTCCTTCTTGTGAGCTGGATTGAGACACAAGGTCTAGGTCATTAATAATTCATCATCTGCACTTGAAGAATTTAAAGGACTAGATACACCTATTTTTGCTGAAAACTGATTCTATTTTTTTTTATTTTGATGAATCTATATCATCTTTTTTATAATATACACTCACAACACAAAATTGCACATGACTGAAGGTTTGACTAAGAGCTAATGAAGTGACGAATAGCTGGTCAGACTATAACCAAGAGCATGACATCTGGATGAGGCTGAATCATACTTAAACATGTCCAGCTCAGAGGGTGGCTTCACAGATACAGAAAGGGCAATTTGACCAACCTCCAACCGATGAGATGAGTAAGGTCAGGTTAGGAAGAGTCACAACAGGAACATAGTACCTGAAACAAACCAAGAAAACCAGGCAAGTTCTCAATGGGGCTTATTTATAAACACTGGCCAATTTGCACCTATGCTCTAGCCCATGACAACCAATTAAATGTTTGCTTTCATTGTTCAAACTGCAGCTGGCTGATCTGAACTATTGACTGGTTGCTATGGGTTACTGACCATGTACATGTAGGGATGTGAAAATTTAGACACCCTTACACATTATTGACGGGCACATCCCTAGTTATATGGACACCTAAGAGGGTCCTTGTGCTTATGTAACCCCTGTAGTTCTCACAGTGTACACCAGATGGCACTGTGCAGTAGTATAAAGGTCTTGGGAACCATGAGGTCTGGGTCCATTACTTTAGCCCAACCAAGCACGCTGGAAGGGAATGGGTAGTGTGATCCTAGGCACATTGGCCCTAGTAAAGTGATAGCATACTCTTTTATAGATCACTCTAGGAGTGATAGAGAGGTTATATAGTTGAGCAGCTCAAGGCTCCGCCGAGGATATTAGAGGGATTAAGATCCCAGAGTATTACTGACCCAGAGTAGGGACCAGAGTGTTGAGACTAGGGATGATAGGAATTCTCCTAGACTGCTACTGAAAGAGATCCTGAAAACTGGGCAATACCCCTCACAAGCTGCAACTCTCTCTGCTGTATATTCCCTGGCCTGCAGTGATTCAGCCTATACTGGTACTGTGAGTATATGCTACCTTTATGCTGTCTGATTGTTCTAAGCTCCATTGTGGATATTTGCTATGTGCTATGTTAAATAAATACAGTTTATTGGTTAAGCATTAAAGAACTACTGGGGCCCATCATTTGTGCTATTGCACCTGGTTACAGTTGCACTACATCCTGCCTCCACCCCGTTGCTAGGGCTTACCCCTGAGAGAGAGGGCTTCATTTGTGGCATTATCCCACAACGGAAAGTAGCTAGAACTGGCCACATGTAAAGTCAGTTTACTATAGCGCTACATACAAATTTGCCCAATTTTTATAAATGAGCCCCAGTGTCTTAAAACACAGAAAGGATTTGGTTCCAATGTAAGTGCATCAATGTGCATGGCCCATGGATGCTAGTGCTCACTGGGGAAAATGATACACATTGTTAAGACTGTAGTTGTGTCAAGGCATGTGTCAAAGTATGAATGAGTGCTATGCATTGTCAGTGACAATAAAGTGCTAATGGATAATTTTTTTTCACTTACTCCCTCACACTCTCCCCCATTAATCAGATGTTTAAGTTTAAAAACAGAGATAAAAGCTCATTATAAAAATTCCCCTTTTCTTTTTGCTGTCTCTGTATAAGTTATAAGCAAATTCTTATTAACTTTCTTCTCCTACCATAATCGATCTCAAGAACCCTAAAGTTGGGAAATGAAACCACTTTCAATTTCTTGTTTTTTTTGTTTTCGCTGCTAAAGAGATAACGAAATATTTTGTGATAAAAACAATTGAAATTTTTGACAAGTCCTATTCATTAAATTAATCTCAAACAAGAAGAAAATAGAACAACAATACTTAGGGGCATATTTGTTATGCTGTGTAAAACAAAATTTGCCGAAAAAAAAGCTGTGTAAAATGAATGCCGCCATTAAAGGAGAACCAAACCCTTGCTAAACTTAAAACCCCTACCCTCCTAACCTACATAGACCCCCTCCCTGCTCCCTCCAGCTTAGGTGGTACCTTTGGTTAGGGATGTAGCGAACCGCCGATAATGTGTTCGCGAACGCCGTTCGCGAACACCGGCAAAAAATGCGAACAGTTCGCGAACTTGGAACATCCGAAAATCGTTCGATTCGAACGATCGAAGGATTTTAATCGTTCGATCGAACGATTTTCGTTCGAATCGAACGAAAATCGTTTGATTTTAGCGACCGAATGGTCGAATGGTCGAACGATTTTGACGCGAACGCCTATTGGCGAACGTCGCGCGACGTTCGCGAACTTGCGGCGGACGCGAACAGCCGATGTTCGCGCGAACAAGTTCGCCGCAGAACAGTCCGCGACATCCCTACCTTTGGTAAATGCCCCTAACTCTTTACTTACCCCTCGGCGCAGATTCAGGGCATCGGAGTTCACGGGCGTCATCTTCTTCTCTTTTGTAATCTTCGGGAATAGAGTGGCGTAACTGTGCATGCGCAGTTGGAGCAATCTTCTGTTTCAGAGCAACTGTCACGGATAGTCACAGAAATTGCCAAAGCGCCGGATGAAGACCCGAAGATTACCAAAGAGAAGAAGATGGCACCTGTGAACTCTGATACCCTAAATCTGCACCGAAGGGTAAGTAAAGAGCTAGGGGCATTTAACAAAGGTACCACCTAGGCTGGTGGGGGAAGCAGGGAGGGGGGTCCATGTAGGGTAGGGGGGTAGTGGTTTTTATTAGCAAGGGATTGGTTCTCATTTAAGTTCTGATGGAAAACACTAAAAAAAAAAGTGTAAAAAATTTACGCAGTTTTTTATATGGCAAAACCTGTGATGTGTGGTGAATTATCCCGCTGATTTCTACACCACATTATAAATCTGCCCTACCTGTTTGATTCTTATTGTTCTGCACTGCCTTATAAACTTCCCCAGCTGGGAGGAAAGATGTACTGGAGAAGTTGCATAATATTTTTAGAAACCCACCAATGAATTAGGATTTCCTTGTCCGTTGTAATAAGACCCCATTGGCCCCCCTCCGCTGGCCACCCTCCCAACCCCCCGGCACAGTCTTACCCCTGAATTCTGACCCCTCTAGAAATAGCGACCGTACATGCAGAGTGAGCACAACAGAGCTCATGCGCGCCATCTTCTTCTCTTTGTTAATCTGCGTGTAGTGAGCGGCGTAATGGCACATGCCCAATTGCAGCAATCTTCCAGTTCGCGACAACTGTGCATGTGCCGAAAGACAGAAATTGCCGAAGGGGAGAAAGAAGACACAAAGAGTACCGTAGAGAAGAAGATGGCGCCTGTGAGCTCCGCTGCGCTCACTCTGCATATGTGGTTGCTATTTATAGAGGGAGGAGGGGGGCCAGTGGGGACTTATCACAATGGGGGGTTTAGTTCTCCTTAAAAAAACCTGTCCCCCAGAGTAAAATTTACTGGGAGAGCTTAACATTTTGGCACCACCCCAGTGATGTACGGTTTCTTTGTCCATTAAATGTATTATACGTTTTTCTTCTACTGTGAATCACATGATGCTGTTGGCTTTAGTTTACCTACAGTTAGAAACAGTATGTTCTCTTCTGGAATGAGAGGCTGGGGTCCATCTGAGACCTGTATTTCTGTATATTTGAACCAAGTTTCTACATATCCCCGGCAACTAAAAGAAAAACAATTCAATATTTCAACTTTGGCAGTTAAAGTATAAATAAGTTTTACTGAAATAAATGTATTTAATATGCTCTGGGCTAAAAATTAAATCCTTCACCTGATTTAATGCTAAAGTTCATGCATACAGATTTAGAGCCCTAAACAAATTTATAGTTGGCTGACAGAATGTGCAGTTTTCTTTTAAGGTCATGCCAGCATAATTTAGGAAAGTGAACACTGGCATAAATCTAATCTACCATGGAGTGTGAGAGCCATGAAACTCAGCATGAACCGATCAATTTATAACCATTAGCATTTTATTTATGCACCACTGGCAGAGAGTGTGTATATTAATGGGACTGTGTTCCCTTTCTTTAAACATCTGAAAATATTAGCATGTATTTAGGAAAGACTTAATTCTAAAAAAAAATAGTACAGAAATTAAATGGAACCAATGGAAGTGATTTGTGCTTTGCATTCACCAATTTATTTAGAAATTGCAAATGAATTGTGAGGGCTGGGAACACTGAAATTAGCGACATAATAGGTCTAGGAAATATTTGACCAAATGAGCAATCACGCTGTGGGTCCGATTTACTAAAATTCAAATTTCTTTTTTTTTTCTCTAAAGATGTTTTTTTATTTCTCTAAAACCCTGAAAATTCAAGATTTATGAAGTGTAAAATCCACAAAAAACTTTAAAACAAAACTTTGCCAAATAAAAGCAGTTGAGGTCCTATAGAAGTCAACAGGAGCTGCACTGATTGGACTTTTTTAAGCCATTTTTTCCCCCTAGTAATTGCCTAAAAAACTCACATTTTTAGAGATATTAGTATTTGTTAGTACACCCTTCATCATTTTTTCCATTCATACTTTTTTGTAATTGGATCTTTTAATAACTTTCATGGTATTCATGGTTTTAGACAAAATTTGTTTAATCATGGTTTTAAAAAGCTCTAAAACCGGTATGGGACCTGATATCCAGAATGCTCGGGACTAGGGATGCACCGAATACAGGATTCGGATTGGCTGAATCCTTCTGTCCAGCCAAACCGAATCCAAATCCTAATTTGCATATGCAAATTAGGGGCGGGGAGGGAATCATGTAACTTGTTGTTAGAAAACAAGGAAGTAAAAACTGTTTTCCCCTTCCCAAGCCCTAATTTGCATATGCACGAACCGAACCGAATCCGAACCCTAATTTGCATATGAAAATTAGGGTTCGGATTCGGTTTGTGATTCGGCTGAATCTTTAGCAAAGGAATCGGGGATTCGGCTGAATCCAAAAAAGTGGATTCGGTGCATCCCTACTCAGGACCTGGGGTTTTACGGATAACAGATCTTTCTGTAATTTGTATCTTCATACCTTAAGTCTACTAGAAAATCATGTAAACATTAAATGAAGCCAATAGGCTGGTTTTGCTTCCAATAAGGATTAATTATATCTTAGGTGGGGAGCTACTGGGGCATCTTTGGAGACACAGATCTTTACTGCTAAAGGACTGTGGTTGCCTTGGGCTGGTACAGAAGCACAAAACATCATGTACAACATTTCTAGCTACTTCTTTAGTTAAGCTTTATGGCAATCCAAATTACAGAAAGATCTGTTATCTGGAAAACCCCGGGCCCGAGCATTCTAGCTAACAGTTCCATACTTCTACAAATATATAGCAATAACCAAAATGAAAAAGAGTGGCCAGGTATAGGGTCATCAGCTTATCCATCCAAGGGGCCTGCTGAACGTGGGCCAGTTTGAGAGTGATAACTGCACATCTCAGCGCACAAGCCGCCATTGCATCACACTAAAGAAGCTTTTTCTATGCTGGTATTGTACGCAATGCCCTTTCTTGCTCACAAACACATCTCTCACACCAGGTAAGATCTTTTTTTCTCTCTATTATTTAGGCCACTGGCTGGTTTTCTGCAACGCTCTTAAATGAATGCAATCAGGGATGTATTTTTAATATCACTTTCTGAACCAAAATAAATCAAGACAAAGCTAAAAAATAAAATAAAATAAAAGAAGAAAATCCAGAAACTGTAACTGGTGATTAATTACAGCGCGGACATTTTCCCCCCCTGATATCGCAGCAGACATTTTATGCTAGGATGCACATATAATTTATTCCAAACAACAACATTATTTTAATAACGGTGGGTCTAAGTGCCTTGTGCTGCTTTCCCTTCTGTACATTGCGGCTCCTTTGCTTTGTGCAGCAGTGGTGCATAGCCTTCGTCTGCAGTGCTCAATATCTCTCTCTGTGCAGCCATCAGTGACATAATACAGAAAGCAGTCCAATCTGAATTGAAAATCAATTTTCAGCTTTAGTTGACTTAAACAGTATGGCTAGATGTCAGGAGAAATATATTTTGTTCAGTGCCCATTAAAAAAAAAAAAAAAAATAGCATTGCCACGTCTACAGTTGCTGCAAGCCTTAATCTTGCTCGCAGTCTTGGCTTAATATTTTAATGGCTGCGCCATGTAGAACCTTATGCCTTCATGCATATTGATTCTGTTCCCCGAGGAGAAAAGTAGTGCTGCATTTACCTCTGCAGTTGGATGTGATCTGTAGTAGACAAAGAATAACCTTGTTCCCTTTAAGTTACCAGATATCGCCTCACATGAAAATCCTCCAAGGATAAGCTGCTCCTATCAAACACAGAGTGATACAACGGGCTTCATGGTGATCGTTCACCTTTAAAAAGGAAAATAATATTAAAATTGATCTCCTAAAGCATTTATAAACGTGTAAGGGTTTCAATAGCACCGGGTGAGGCACGATCAGAGAGGCGCAGAAGGATATTGCTTCCCCCATGCCTCAAATAATCTCTACTCATAGGACTGGTTTAGAAAAATAATAATAATATAATAATAATACTACGCAAATGCAGCTTGGAAAACGAAAGAACATTTCGCAGCCCCATTAGTGCGTTAGTACATTCATCCACATATTGAATTGGTGAATTTTAACAGTTAGCACAACATTTATATTTCTGTGGGGGGGGGGTTTAAAGGAGATCATCAATTCAAATGAACTTGTAATATTTAGTAGACTGAAATAATCTGGCCAATTTTAAAATTGGCCAGATTACTTGCAGTGTTACTGGATGATTTTGAGATTTCAGCGAAATTTTTTGTAGTAGTGTAGTTTTGATCCTTTTGCTAGGAAGTAAGTTGAGTTAAATTTAATCATACGGGTATGGGATCCGTTATCCGAAAACCTGTTATCCAGAAAACTACGTATTACAGAAAGACCATCTCCCAGAGGGGGAAATTTACTAACCTGCGAAAATTCGCCAGCGATGGCTTCGCACCTGTCATTACACTTCGCCAGGCAAAAATTCACACAGACAACGCTAGTTTACTAAAATGCGATGTTGCGTCCAGGGCGCCGAATGCTGGCGAATTTTCACAAGCGTTACATCGACAATCAAGGCGAAGATGCGCAAGTGTTCAATTATGCCTAGCGCAACTTCAGCGGGAAATCATGAAGTTTAATGGACGTATACAGTATATTGCAGCAAATACATTACATTGCAGCAAATACATACAGTTCAGGGAACCTTAAAGGGCATGTAAAGTCTAAAATAGAATAAGACTAGAAATGCTGTATTTTGTATACTAAATATAAACATGAACTTACTGAACCACAAGCCTAATCAAACAAATAATTTATGCTTTCAAAGTTGGCAACAGGGGGTCACCATCTTGTAACTTTGTTATACATCTTTGCAAGACTAAGACTGTGCACATGCTCAGTGTGGTCTGGGCTGCTTAGGGATCGCCATAAACAAAGCTGCTTGAGTTCTGCATGGCTGGGAAGTAAGGCGGGGGCTCCCCCTGCTGTTCATAAGTATGATTGTTTCCCTGCTCAGCAGTTAGGGACCATCTGACAATTCCTATCCACAGCAGTAAATGAAGGGAGGATTTCACTGCATACAGTCAGGTTTCTTATAAAAACGGTACACATTTTTTAATTAAAGTATATTGGAGATAGGTTTCTTTTTTTATTAAAGAAAGTAAAAATGGGATTTTATTTTTTTGCCTTTACATGCCCTTTAATAAAGAAAATAGAGTTGTTCTAATGCCCTACACATGAGTCCACTGTATAGTTTATGTGCCATATGTTCTTGCTATTGTGGCTAATCTATTGGCATTAAACTGCCTTGGTAGCTTCCTTTCTCCTTTAAATGTACTCACTGATTTTTTTCCCCTTCAAGTTATATTGAAGTCTTTATTCATTATATGAGAAATGCTGGGCTATGATGTCAGGAACAAGGAAGGACCAAATATGAATGGGAAGAGCTGTGATTGGCCCATTAAAGCTGTCCCACTATTGGCTCAAGCAGAAGATGAAGAATTTGGCAAAAAGGAAAATAAAGGGGATGTGTGCTAAACTAGGGTATTATCTCTCAAATGGTGAAAAAAAATAATGCAATATACTGTATTTAGGAAAATGCTATATGCGATACATAAGGATTTCAGACACTTTTGATTTCATGATATTTCCCCTTTAAAGATAGGAAGTAAATGATTCTAAAGAGAGCTCTCAAAATCCAATTTTTTCTCAAAATCCCATTTTTTTTCTCTAGCTCTAGAAAATAAAACATTTAATGGGATAGACAGCAGCGACCTTTACGTCTTATTATATTTGAAAAAACTGCAAGGAAGTAGGGATGTAGCGAACGTCGGAAAAAAAGTTCGCGAACATATTCGCGAACTTGCGCAAAAATGCGAGCGGTTCGCGAACGGTTCGCGAACCCCATAGACTTCAATGGGAAGGCGAACTTTAACATCTAGAAAAGACATTTCTGGCCAGAAAAATGATTTTAAAGTTGTTTAAAGGGTGCAACGACCTGGACAGTGGCATGCCAGAGGGGGATCAAGGGCAAAAATGTATCTGAAAAATCTGCCTGTGTGTGCTTGGAAGAGATAGTGTAGGGGGAGAGCTGTTAGTGATTTCAGGGACAGATGATAGTAAGTTTGCTGGCTAGTAATCTGCTTGATACTGCTCTGTATTGGAGGGACAGAAGTCTGCAGGGATTTGAGGGACATTTTAGCTTAGGTAGCTTTGCTGGCTAGTAATCTACTGTTCTCTTTAAACAACTGCCATACGTTGACCTTGTAGGCATTGTTTGCCCAGTTTTTTTGGACGCAGCCACTGAAGCACAGTTGCCAGAAAAAATATGCCATATAAATGCTGAAAATAGTCATTTTTCGCCATACGTTGACCTTGTAGACATTGTTTGCCCAGTTTTTTTTGGACGCAGCCACTGAAGCACAGTTGCCAGAAAAAATATGCCATATAAATGCTGAAAATAGTAATTTTTCGCCATACGTTGACCTTGTAGACATTGTTTGCCCAGTTTTTTTGGTTGCAGCCACTGAAGCACAGTTGCCAGAAAAAATATGCCACATAAATGCTGAAAATAGTCATTTTTTGCCATATACGTTGAGTCAACGTATGGCAAAAATGACTATTTTCAGCATTTATATGGCATATTTTTTCTGGCCTCTGTGCTTCAGTGGCTGTGGCCAAAAAAACTGGGCAAACAATGCCTACAAGGTCAACGTCGTTGACCTTGTAGGCATTGTTTGCCCAGTTTTTTTGGCCACAGCCACTGAAGCACAGAGGCCAGAAAAAATATGCCATATAAATGCTGAAAATAGTCATTTTTTTGGTCGCAGCCACTGAAGCACAGTTGCCAGAAAAATTATGCCATATAAATGCTGAAAATATAAATTTTTTTGGTTGCAGCCACTGAAGCACAGAGGCCAGAAAAATTATGCCATATAAATGCAGAAAATATGCATTTTTTTGGTCGCAGCCACTGAAGCACAGTTGACAGAAAAATTATGCCATATAAATGCTGAAAATATAAATTTTTTTGGTTGCAGCCACTGAAGCACAGAGGCCAGAAAAATTATGCCATATAAATGCAGAAAATATGCATTTTTTTGGTCGCAGCCACTGAAGCACAGTTGCCAGAAAAATTATGCCATATAAATGCTGAAAATAGTAATTTTTTTGGTTGCAGCCACTGAAGCACAGAGGCCAGAAAAATTATGCCATATAAATGCAGAAAATATGCATTTTTTTGGTCGCAGCCACTGAAGCACAGTTGACAGAAAAATTATGCCATATAAATGCTGAAAATATAAATTTTTTGGTTGCAGCCACTGAAGCACAGAGGCCAGAAAAATTATGTCATATAAATGCAGAAAATAGGCATTTTTTTGGTCGCAGCCACTGAAGCACAGAGGCCAGAAAAAATTAAACCAGTAGGGTTTGCACCCTAGTTTGTAACGGTGGCGGAGGGAGGAGGAGGACGCTAAAGGACAGCTGTGTGTGGAGTCATGAGGCTTGAAGAGAAGGACAGCTGCATAGAAGTCAGAACAAGTCTTCCGGCGTGCAGTAACCCTCCGAGATCCACCCCTCATTCATTTTAATAAAGGTCAGGTAATCGACACTTTTGTGACCTAGGCGAGTTCTCTTCTCAGTTACAATCCCTCCTGCTGCACTGAAGGTCCTTTCTGAGAGCACACTTGAGGCTGGGCAAGACAAGAGGTTCATGGCAAATTGTGACAGCTCTGGCCACAGATCAAGCCTGCGCACCCAGTAGTCCAGGGGTTCATCGCTCCTCAGAGTGTCGATATCTGCAGTTAATGCCAGGTAGTCCGCTACCTGCCGGTCGAGGCGTTCTTTGAGGGTGGATCCAGAAGGGTTGTGGCGCTGCCTTGGACAGAAAAACATTTGCATGTCTGACGTTACAGACTGGCCAAAGGGCTTTGTCCTTGCAGGTGTGCTCGTGGCAGGATTACTGGCACCTCTGCCCCTGGAATGTTGATGAGTTCCTGAAGTGACATCACCCTTAAAAGCATTGTACAACATGTTTTGCAGGCTGGTTTGTAAATGCCGCATCTTTTCGGACTTGTGGTATGTTGGTAACATTTCTGACACTTTATGCTTGTACCGAGGGTCTAGTAGCGTTGCGACCCAGTACAGGTCCTTCTCCTTAAGCCTCTTGATACGGGGGTCCTTCAACAGGCATGACAGCATGAAAGACCCCATTCTCACAAGGTTGGATGCAGAGCTATCCATCTCCGCTTCCTCATTATCAAGGACTGCATCATCCACGGTCTCCTCCCCCCAGCCACGTACAAGACCAGGGGTCCCCAAAAGGTCACCACTAGCCCCCTGGGAAGCCTGCTCCTGTTGGTCCTCCTCCTCCTCCTCCACAAAGCCACCTTCCTCCTCTGACTCCACTTCTGGCACCTCTCCCTGCGTTGCAGCATGTGCCTGGGTTCGTTCTGGTGATTCCGACCAGAAATCGTGCGCTTCCAGCTCCTCGTCACGCTGGTCTACAGCCTCATCTGTCACTCGTCGCACGGCACGCTCCAGGAATAAAGCGAAGGGTATTAGGTCGCTGATGGTGCCTTCGGTGCGACTGACCATATTTGTCACCTCTTCAAAAGGTCGCATGAGCCTGCAGGCATCGCGCATAAGCACCCAGTAACGGGGGAAAAAAATCCCCAGCTGTGCAGATCCAGTCCTACCACCCAGTTCAAAAAGGTACTCGTTGACGGCCCTTTGTTGTTGCAGCAGACGTTCCAACATAAGGAGCGTTGAATTCCAGCGAGTCTGGCTGTCAGAAATCAAACGCCTGACTGGCATGTTGTAGCGCTGCTGAATGTCAGCAAGGCGTGCCATGGCTGTGTAGGAACGTCTGAAATGGGCCGACACCTTTCTGGACTGGGTGAGAACGTCCTGGAATCCTGGGTACTTGGAGACAAAACGTTGGACTATTAAATTTAACACATGTGCCATGCAGGGCACATGTGTTAAATTGCCTAGTCTCAACGCTGCCAACAGATTGCTTCCATTGTCACACACCACTTTTCCGATCTGCAGTTGGTGTGGGGTCAGCCACCGATCGGCCTGTGACTGCAGAGATGACAGGAGTACAGATCCGGTATGGTTTTTGCTTTCCAGGCACGTCATCCCCAAGACAGCGTGACAACGGCGTACCTGGCACGTCGAATAGCCTAGGGGGAGCTGGGGGTGCACAGGTGTGGAGGAGGAGAAGGAGGACCCAGCAGCAGAGTAAGAAGAAGAAGAAGACGAGGTAGAGAGCGATGGAGGAGTAGAGGTGGTGGCAGAACCGCGTGCAATCCGTGGCGGTGACACCAACTCCACTGTTGTTGTTGAGCTACCCATTCCCTGCTTCCCAGCCATTACCAAGTTCACCCAGTGGGCAGTGTAGGTGACATACCTGCCCTGACCATGCTTGGAGGACCATGCGTCAGTAGTCATATGGACCTTTGGCCCAACACTAAGTGACAGAGATGCGGTAACTTGGCTCTGCACATGTTGGTACAGGTGTGGTATTCCCTTTTTAGAAAAAAAATTGCGGCTGGGTACCTTCCACTGCGGTGTCCCAATTGCTACAAATTTGCGGAAGGCCTCAGAGTCCACCAGCTGGTATGGTAAAAGCTGGCGGGCTAAGAGTGCAGACAAGCCAGCTGTCAGACGCCGGGCAAGGGGGTGACAGTCAGACATTGGCTTCTTACGCTCAAACATGGCCTTCACAGAAACTTGGCTGGTGGCAGATGACTGGGAATGGGAACAGGTGGTCAAGGTGGAAGGCGGAGTGGAGGGTGGTTCAGACGGGTCAAGGAGAGCAGAGGTAGAGCAGTAAGATGCTGGACCAGAAGGAGTGTGGCTTTTAGTTTGCCTGTTGCCTTTGAGGTGTTGCTCCCAAAGTGCTTTGTGCTTGCCGCTCATGTGCCTTCGCATAGAAGTTGTACCTATGTGGCTGTTGGGCTTACCAAGGCTCAGTTTCTGACTGCACTCATTGCAAATTACAATGCTTTTGTCAGAGGCACACACATTAAAAAAATCCCACACTGCTGACTTTTTGGAAGTGTGCGATCTGGCGGTAACAGTAGAAGTTGGCGGAGTTGGCGGTATTGGCGGCAATGGCGGGTGCGTTGGCCGGCTGAACACAGGTGCCGATACATGTTGTTGCCCTACTGATCCCTGCGGGCTGTCCTCCCTGCTTCTTCTAAGTCTTATTCTCCTACTGCCTCTCTGACTCTCCGTCTCTCCATCTGAACTACCCTCCTCTTGCTCTCTTCTACTAGGCACCCACAAAACATCAATCTCCTCATCATCATTCTCCTCAGATGCATCAATTTCTTCTGACACATCACAGAAGGAAGCAGCAGCGGGGACATCCTCCTCATCACTCATTATGTCCATCTCTATCGTGTTCTCTGCCAGAATTAAATCTGGTGTAAGGTCCTCATCTCCTTCATCTTCTTCTGGCAATAATGGTTGCGCATTACTCAGTTCAAGAAACTCATGGGAAAATAACTCCTCTGACCCCAGTGAAGAAGGGGCACCGGTGGTGGAGGAAGTGTTACGTGGGGTGGCCATAGCAGTGGAGGATGAGGAGGATGTTGTGGTAAAGTTAGAAACGGTAGAGGATGGGGTGTGCTGTGTAAGCCAGTCAACTACCTCTTCAGCATTTTGGGAGTTCAGGGTCATTGGCTTTTTAAAACTGGGCAATTTGCTAGGGCCACAGGATTGCATAGCAGCACGGCCCCTAGCACGGCCTCTGCGTGGCGGCCTGCCTTTGCCTGGCATTATTTTTTAAAAAACAACAACAACAACAAAAACTCAGTTGGTTTTTCTGGAAACGATAATACACACAGCTAGATGGCGGGTTGAAGAAAACACTGTGCAAATAATGCCTACAAAGTCAACGTATACACTACTACAGCGGTGGATACGGATTACGTAAAATATATGAATGCTGCTTGAAAAAAAGTAACTCAAGTGGTTTTTCTAGAGACGATAATATTATCAATATTTAGACAAAATGTGAACAAGGTCACACAGCTCGATGGCGGGTTGAAGAAAACAGTGTGCAAATAATGCCTACAAGGTCAACGTATACACTACTACAGCGGTGGATACGGATTACGTAAAATATATGAATGCTGCTTGAAAAAAAGTAACTCAAGTGGTTTTTCTAGAGACGATAATATTATCAATATTTAGACAAAATGTGAACAAGCTCACACAGCTCGATGGCGGGTTGAAGAAAACAGTGTGCAAATAATGCCTACAAGGTCAACGTATACACTACTACAGCGGTGGATACGGATTACGTAAAATATATGAATGCTGCTTGAAAAAAAGTAACTCAAGTGGTTTTTCTAGAGACGATAATATTATCAATATTTAGACAAAATGTGAACAAGCTCACACAGCTCGATGGTGGTTGAAGAAAACAGTGTGCAAATAATGCCTACAAGGTCAACGTATACACTACTACAGCGGTGGATACGGATTACGTAAATATATGAATGCTGCTTGAAAAAAAGTAACTCAAGTGGTTTTTCTAGAGACGATAATATTATCAATATTTAGACAAAATGTGAACAAGCTCACACAGCTCGATGGCGGGTTGAAGAAAACAGTGTGCAAATAATGCCTACAAGGTCAACGTATACACTACTACAGCGGTGGATACGGATTACGTAAAATATATGAATGCTGCTTGAAAAAAAAGTAACTCAAGTGGTTTTTCTAGAGACGATAATATTATCAATATTTAGACAAAATGTGAACAAGCTCACACAGCTCGATGGCGGGTTGAAGAAAACACTGTGCAAATAATGCCTACAAGGTCAACGTATACACTACTACAGCGGTGGATACGGATTACGTAAATATATGAATGCTGCTTGAAAAAAAGTAACTCAAGTGGTTTTTCTAGAGACGATAATATTATCAATATTTAGACAAAATGTGAACAAGCTCACACAGCTCGATGGCGGGTTGAAGAAAACACTGTGCAAATAATGCCTACAAGGTCAACGTATACACTACTACAGCGGTGGATACGGATTACGTAAAATATATGAATGCTGCTTGAAAAAAAGTAACTCAAGTGGTTTTTCTAGAGACGATAATATTATCAATATTTAGACAAAATGTGAACAAGGTCACACAGCTCGATGGCGGGTTGAAGAAAACAGTGTGCAAATAATGCCTACAAGGTCAACGTATACACTACTACAGCGGTGGATACGGATTACGTAAAATATATTATGGCTGCTTGAAAAAAGTGACTCCGGTGTTTTTTCTGGAGACGGTAATATTATGGATATTTAGACAGAATGTGAACAAGGTCACACAGCTCGATGGCGGGTTGAAGAAAACAGTGTGCAAATAATGCCTACAAGGCCAACGTATACACTACTACAGCGGTGGATACGGATTACGTAAAATATATGAATGCTGCTTGAAAAAAGTGACTCCGGTGTTTTTTCTGGAGACGGTAATATTATGGATATTTAGACAGAATGGGAACAAGGTCACACAGCTCGATGGCGGGTTGAAGAAAACAGTGTGCAAATAATGCCTACAAGGCCAACGTATACACTACTACAGCGGTGGATACGGATTACGTAAAATATATTATGGCTGCTTGAAAAAAGTGACTCCGGTGTTTTTTCTGGAGACGGTAATATTATGGATATTTAGACAGAATGTGAACAAGGTCACACAGCTCGATGGCGGGTTGAAGAAAACAGTGTGCAAATAATGCCTACAAGGCCAACGTATACACTACTACAGCGGTGGATACGGATTACGTAAAATATATGAATGCTGCTTGAAAAAAGTGACTCCGGTGTTTTTTCTGGAGACGGTAATATTATGGATATTTAGACAGAATGGGAACAAGGTCACACAGCTCGATGGCGGGTTGAAGAAAACAGTGTGCAAATAATGCCTACAAGGCCAACGTATACACTACTACAGCGGTGGATACGGATTACGTAAAATATATTATGGCTGCTTGAAAAAAGTGACTCCGGTGTTTTTTCTGGAGACGGTAATATTATGGATATTTAGACAGAATGTGAACAAGGTCACACAGCTCGATGGCGGGTTGAAGAAAACACTGTGCAAATAATGCCTACAGGGCAAATAATGCCTAAAAGGTCAACTTATACACTACTACAGCGGTAGTAAAATAAAAAAAGTAAAAAAAAATGAATATTAAAAAAAAAAAATTAAAGTTGGTGCTGCTGAACTACTAGGAGCAGCAGATTAGCACACCAGTCCCACTCCCCAACACTGCTAGACTAATAGCACTGGGCTCTTATAGTAGTAGTAGTAGTAGTAGTAGTAAAACAACAAAAAAATAAATAAAAGCAGTCCTTACAAGGACTACTGTTATTGCAGCAGTCAGCAGATGAGATCAGAAGCAGGACAGCTGCCCACTGCAGCTACATACAGAGCACTGCAGTAGAAGGTAGATTACTAGCCAGCAAAGCTACCTAAGCTTAAATGTCCCTCAAACCCCTGCAGACTTCTGTCCCTCCAATAACAGAGCAGTATCAAAACGATTACTAGCCAGCAAACTTTCAACTGTCCCTGAAATCACTAACAGGCAGCAGCTCTCTCCCTACACTATCTCTTCAGCACACACAGGCAGAGTGAAAAAACGCTGCAGGGCTTCGGTTTTTATAGGGAAGGGGAGTGGTCCAGGGGAGAGCTTCCTGATTGGCTGCCATGTACCTGCTGGTCTGGGGTGAGAGGGCAAAAAAAAGCGCCAACAATGGCGAACCCAAAATGGCGAACGTCGCGCGACGTTCGCGAACTTCCGGCGAGCGCGAACACCCGATGTTCGCGCGAACAAGTTCGCCGGCGAACAGTTCGCGACATCTCTACAAGGAAGCTACAAAGATGGTGTTTAGTGAACAAGATCCCTGGACAATTATGATTTTTACTGGAGCACCAGTGCAGGGAAAAAAAGCTATTGGTGTAATATATTGGGGGGTACCTAACATATCAGCACCACCAGTATATTAACCTTTCATTGTCCTTTAACCCCTGTATAATTGATTTATTTTTATCTGTAAACTTGAGACACTAACAGAAATTAGAAGACAAAAGAGGTTCCTTATAGAGTTCTTTATTTTATCCAACAATAGCGAAGCAGAGTGAGTAAGGGTTAAAAAAAGATTATGCTTTATAATAAATGATATACAATCCCAAATTCTATGGCTCGTTTTGAACATAGGTGTACCCCCTGTAATTAATGTTCACAATCTTTTTGCCAGCGAGAGGTATATAATATATAAATGATTATTCATTATAACCTTTGAGCCTTCCACCCCATTCATTCCAATGAAAGCAGGGTTGGAGGAAAGACGCAGAGACTAAAGAAGCACCGAAACTGAAAAAGAATGTTCAAGCAAAGGCAGAACTGAAGTAGGTTGTCATGAAACTGATGTGATGCATTTAAAGTGATATTGACAGTTCTAGGGCAATATAAATATTCTTTTACTAGTTGTCCAAATCATGCTTTTTATTGAAGACAAATCTACTCTCAGCTCTTAACCCAGCACTAGAGGTGTTGGCTATGCTGTGCATATTCTAGACATCAGTCCTGTTAACTGTTTGACTGACCAACTGCAAGGGGAATGGGAATCATGTTCATGACATACATAGACCCTGCCAATTACAAGCACAAATTAAGCCCTTAGAACTGGCCCATATATTTGATCTATATATTCCACAGCAGTAGGAGGACTGGGGGGACTGGAAAAGATACTGTGCTTGTAAGTGATGTCATAAAAAGGTTTTCCTTAACTAAATACCAGCACAATTTATGCTTATTGTACATAATCTGAATATTTATTGGGGAAAAAACTCTCAGACCTACCAAGGTTGAATATAAGTCAATGGGAAGTTTTTGGAAGTTTCTGTGGTCTGCACTGGAATTAGCCCAAAAATCTGACTATTTCGGGATTTTCTGGCAGAAAATTTGGAAGAAAATTAAAGAAATTATTGTATTGCATCAAAATTCAATGACAGGATAAATCTTGCTATTATTAATGGGGTTTATATAGTTCATATGCCTATCACTTTCCAAGTAATGATTGCAAAGGAAAATCCAATTTTCCAAATATATTGCGACATTCAGACAATCTCAGTAAGGAAAGTGTTGGTTTCATATTTACATTGCTCTTATATGCTATGATAGATATATAGAGAAAAAACATATGCAGTGAATGGCAAAATTCATTGAGTGGATGTAAAGAAATCCACAAAAATATATTTCCCATAGCACACATTACTTTGGTATATTAGGTCAAAGAATACTGTACTTTTTTATTTTTATATATTTTTTTAAAAATAGATTTTTTTTACAATTAGCAGATTCTATTAGCATGTTGTCATTTTTTAAGTATACAATAATAAATACAATAATTTTTTCACTACCTGACGTGACCCTAAGAAGTGGAAGACTATAGTAAAATGGGCTACCCAAGGCTCCCAAAAACATAAGCTTTACCAATAACTTTTCTGTGTGAGACTCTCTATCCTCAGGTGTAGACTCTCGCATTGGTGGAGGCAGGGTGTAGTCTAACTATATCTCTCTGGGATATTTCAATAAAGATGGGTGCCAGTGGTTCTTGGACTTAACAGTAAAAGGTTTGTTACCTAAATCCAGATAGGAGTCATCAGTAATGATGCAGGAGAACAAAATACATGTGGTTAGGCATATAGGAAATGAGGAAAAACGGGCGAAAAATTCACAAAACACATGCGACATTTGCTGTCCCTGGTCTTCCGTCACTTCAACACATTCCCCCCCATTTCTGACGGCTTCTGACGATTCTCCACGATTTTTGGCAAAAATCTGGTGTGTGCACACGGAGATTACAATGTAATTCTCCTACCGCACACCTGTAGTTCACCACTCCTGCAAGCTGGTGGTGCGTTCCTTCTGTTGACCCAGCCGGGTCCCTTAGCAACCAATGTGTAAAAGAAAATGGATCCGCACACACACCGATTAGTGCAGTCGGGGATTATCACCTTTTATTCAGCCACCAAACATCAACGTTTCGGGAGGGAACACCCACCCGGGGGGGGAACACACACCCTTCATCGATGAAGGGTGGGTGTTCCCCCCCGAAACGTTGATGTTTGGTGGCTGAATAAAAGGGGATAATCCCCGACTGCACTAATCGGTGTGTGTGCGGATCCATTTTCTTTTAGACATTGGTGTGCACACGGAGAACATTTCAGTGACATCAGCTGGAGCAATATGTGCAGCGTGGTTTCTTTGACTTCAAGAATAGTTGTATGCATGCGCATGACATCCGTTCTGCTGACGTCACATACATGTCCACCGACTGTGCACACTCTGCCAGGTTGACCGCTCTGAAGGTCTCAGGAACAGGACCATAAACAAGATCAACTCAAACACAGGTACACAAGGCTTGGATTAGGTAGAATGGCCAAAGATCCAGCACTAGGGAGTTAGAGGAGTGGTCTTAAATAGCCCTTTAATGAGCTGGGCAGTGGGACTGGATCAGGGAGTATTGACAGGGAGGAAGTGTCAGACATTCTGTCAGGGTTGGGCTGACACCACACTGCCTTCTGTGGCTCAAGCAGGACGAACAGCGGCCAATATACAACAATACCGGGTTCGAAACTAGGGAATTCCTGACAAGGTCATACTTTGACACAGGAAGGATAAACTATCTCCCAACTATGCTAAGGACCCCCTTAGACTTAAGGGGAAGTTATTTTATCAGTCCCCTACATATGCAACCAGTTTGGACCCTCAAACCTTTAAAACATCCTCCATTGCTATAAATAAGCATTGTAAGAGATGTGCCTGACATTATCACCTTTTTGTGTATTTTTTTTACCAGCAGTAGACTGATAAACAGTTAATGTACATTGCTGCAACAAGTAAGGCTGTGTTTGCTGGGTCAGGAAAAGTCAGATAAATGGGTCCCTGTAGTGGATGAGGGAGAGCAGAGTGAGCCCGCCATTGCATATTCCATTTAGGGGTTTTCAGCTGCTCAGCTATAGGTAACTGTCTGATTTGGCTGCAGGTGAACATAAAATAAAAGAGGTGTGGGATTACACCTCAGTGTCCCTGGATCCCTCCTTGTGCTGGAGTAGGGTGTGTGGCCCCTGAAGACCTCCTTGTGCTGGAGGAGGATGTGAGGCCCTGTGGACACCTCCTTGTGTTGGAGGGAGGTGTGGTGCTGTCAGAAGGTGAGAAGTCTGAATGTTCCAAGATGTGGAAGCCACTCTGAATGGTCAGAACCACAGAAAAGGGGAAAAGTTTGAATGAGTGATGCTAAAACACTATTGAACTGTATTTCTGTATGTTTATTTTGGAAAGGGCTTGGAGAAATAAAACTGTGTTTTGCCTGAAGATGTTTGTGTCTCTGTCTTTTTGCTCCAAATTCAAAAAAACCTGCCTTTTATTGCTAATTCTCCCAAAAACTGCATGTACAGTCAGCCAGCTTGACACAGCAGATATATATATATATATATATATATATATATATATATATATATATATATATATATTGTGAGCTTCAGGTAGCGAAATCCAAGGCCCTGGCACAGTTTTCAGCACAGAAAATGGACACGGACACCGCCTTTAAGTTTAAATGCAGCTTTGCTGACTTTTATTTGGCACAAACACAAACCTTCAGCCCACTGGCTTCAAATTGGGGATAACATTAGCTTCACATAAGCATTAACCGTCCAAATTCACACCCTCACTGGTGTTAACTTTAATTTGAGGTTTCCTTAGCCCTCACTGGCTTTTGGGTGGACCACAAATCCCAGAATCCTCTCTGGGCACACTCAAGACACACTTGTCTCCTGGGAGGGGTTTCTCTTTTCCTCTCCAGTCCTTTAGAGCTCTCTCTCTCTCTCTCTCGAACACAGGTCAGCAGGGAATCACTCTCCTTCCCAGCTACACACAGGCACCTTCCTTAACTCAAGAAGGTCCTCACATGGCCCCCTCACCCGCCTCCAGCTCCAGGTGATATTCAGGGGAAGAAGCCATGAGGTGTTGCTCCACACCTCCTTTTAACTACATCAAACCTGTAGCTAATTTATTAGCTGCTTCTAGCTTGGCAGCTGAAACCCCTTACACGAAGCAAGGAATGGAAGCCCACCCTGCTCTCTTCCATTCACTCCAGGGACCCACTATCCAGCTTTTCCCAAGCCAGAATAGAATTAAACAGCATTACTTGCTGCAGCCACACAGACTTTTCCCTGGAGCTTATACTTCACCAGCCTAATGCTAGTAAAATACACACAATATTGGGCCCTTTTGACACCCATATCCTACAAAAAAAAAAAAAAATAAATAAATAAAATATATATATATATATATATATATATATATATATATATATATATATATATATATACAGTATATATATATATATATACACACACATAATGTACATGTTGATTTATATATATTTATATAAATACCAACCTGAAAAAACTGCACTCGCATGACTTGTTTTGTGCAAACAAAAAAAAGTGTTTTTTATTACCACGTTTCGGCTCTTAAACTCATGCCTTCCTCAGGGAGTGAACACAAACCAAATAATCATATTTAAACACAAAGTAGCGCTAAAATTGGCTTGTGACGTCATTGGACCATGAATCCGTCAATCAGTGCAAGTGCCTATACAAATCCTACATCAGCTGTTGGCTTTAGAGTAGATACAGTGTACGTCCTGTGTTGATAGTGTGAAACATAAGCACAGAAGGATGCGCTGAGTAGTGCCTGTGTGCAGTGAATTCTGCGTGCTGATAAGTGATAAGAAAACACATATATAAATATAAATTAACACGTGCATTATATATTGTCAAGGCCGCCGGGAGCATGAAAGGACGCGTCCGCTCCCGGCGGCGAAGAGTCCAAGATGGCGGCGCCCAGTCGGCCCACGTGGGTGCTGGGACGCCAGCGCCGCAACGCCGGCGCAAGCACGCCGGCGTAAGGACGCCAGTGACGTCACTATGACGCCAAATTCAACCATAAAAGGGCGCCCAGGACACCAGAAGGGCGCCCAAGAATAGGTTCTGCTATCTTGAACCTGGGTTTGTGTATTCTGCTATCCTGATTTCTGTTCCTGCCTTGGTTTTGACCCCTTGCCTGGACTCTGGTTATTTGATCCTGATCTGCCTGCCATTGAACTCTTGCCTGGACTTTGACCTTGTATTTGCTTAACCCTTTGGATACCGCGACCTTGCACCCTCAAGAGGGCTTCCTCCTTGATCCCGACTACCTCCCTGGAGGGAGCTCCCGGCTCCCTGACATTATTCTTGGGCCATGGATCCCACTGAGGAAGCTCAGCCAGATTTCGGCAGGGCCTTTCTAGGTCTGCATACCCGCATGGAGGCGTACGAAGCTCGGCAAAATTACGTTGGATGCACACTGGAGTCGATCTTGGAAAAGTTATCCATGCTTACGTCAACTACTCCAACGCCGACAACGCCCACGCTAGCTGCTGCCGATATGGCTACACAATCCTCCACTTCTGGTCCGCGAATTCCTGCACCGCCTCTCTACAGTGGCGACCCTCAAGCCTGTCGTGGTTTTGTGAATCAGTGCCAGATTCGGTTCGCCCTGCAACCCGCAGAATTTGTCTCTGAGCGAGCTAAGGTTGGTTTCGTGATCACCCGTCTGGCGGGGAAAGCGCTTGAATGGGCATCTCTGCACTGGGAGAAGGAGTCTCTTCTAATTGATGATGCTAAAGCCTTCCTGAAAGAGTTCCGGACTGTGTTCGATGCTCCAGGTCGAGTGGCGACCGCTGCTTCTCGTCTGTTCCAGATTCGCCAAGGGAATCGTAGTGTAGCGGAATATGCCATTGAATTCCGTACTCTCGCTGCTGAGACTCGTTGGAACAATGATGCCTATCATGCTGCCTTCTACAATGGTCTCTCTCTTCGCCTCAAAGACGACCTGGTCTCCCGTGAATTACCCACGCAGGTTGAAGACCTCATTGCTTTGTCTGTCAAGGTGGACACCCGTCAGAGAGAACATCAAGCTGATAAGGACCGAGTCAAGAAGTTTCAACCCATGCTGGCTCCTCGCTTTCAAAGACCCCTATT
Source organism: Xenopus laevis (assembly GCF_017654675.1). Taxonomy (NCBI): domain Eukaryota; kingdom Metazoa; phylum Chordata; class Amphibia; order Anura; family Pipidae; genus Xenopus; species Xenopus laevis. The sequence continues at coordinate 169,760,445 of NC_054373.1, forward strand.
AACTCCTACACCCCACCAGCCTTCTGTTATTCCTCCGGAGGAACCTATGCAAGTCGGAAGAGCTCGTCTCTCTGAACAGGAGAAACTCCGGAGACGTACGGCTGGACTTTGTCTTTACTGTGGGGGTCAATCTCATTTTGCCAACTCCTGTCCAGTGAAGCCTCTGAGTTCCCCTCTTCAAGGTAACCTTGGAAAGACTCACGTAGGGGGTATTTCTCCGAAGTCACAGGTAAACTCTCACAGGTTTCTTCTGCCTTTACAGATCCGTCTGTCCTCTAAGACCGTTGTTGGCTCAGCTTTCGTTGACTCTGGAGCTGCCAGAAATTTCATGGACGCTCTCTTTGCCAAGCATATGAATGTTTCCTTGTTTCCTTTGACTCCTCCACTTCGTGTAACCGCTATTGATGACCGACCCCTTGAATCCGAGTTTATCTCTATGACGACTGGGGAATTGCCTGTGCAGGTTGGGACTTTACATAAAGAAAAGTAATCATTCCTGATTATTTCCTGTCCCTCTGTTCCAGTCGTCTTGGGGCTTCCCTGGTTACGCCTGCATAACCCTATCATTGATTGGTCCTCGGGGCAGGTTTCCCGTTGGAGTCCATACTGCCAACAGCACTGCCTTCCTGCTGAACCCATCCAGAGGGTGAATATTTCTACATTTGATTTGAAGACGCTTCCCTCCTTTTACAAGGAATTCTCTGTCTTCTGTAAAAAGTCTGCAGAATTTCTCCCTCCTCATCGTCCCTACGATTGTCCAGTTGATCTCCTGCCTGGAACCATGCCTCCTAGAGGTCGCACTTATCCTCTCTCCCCAGGCGAGACTTTTGCCATGAAGGAATATATCCAAGAAAATCTCCAGCGGGGGTTTATTCGCCCTTCTACTTCTCCTGCAGGGGCTGGATTCTTCTTCGTAGAGAAGAAGGATGGAGGCCTACGTCCCTGTATTGACTACCGGGGTCTTAATAAAATCACAGTTAAGAACCGGTATCCTTTGCCGCTGATTGCAGAACTTTTCGACCAACTGAAGGGGGCTAGAATCTTCACTAAGTTGGATCTCCGTGGGGCGTATAATCTCGTCCGCATCCGTGAGGGTGACGAATGGAAGACAGCATTCAACACTCGTGATGGGCACTATGAATACCTCGTGATGCCCTTTGGTCTCTGCAATGCCCCCGCTGTCTTCCAAGAATTTGTGAACGACATTTCCGGGATCTCTTGGGAAAGTTTGTGGTCGTGTACCTTGATGACATCCTGATTTTCTCCAAGGACCTAGCAAGCCATCGCTCCCAGGTGAAGGAAGTACTCTCTCGTTTGAGGAAGAACTCTCTCTTTGTCAAGTTGGAGAAATGCGTGTTTGAAGTGTCCAAGATTCCTTTTCTGGGCTATATCATCTCCCCAGAGGGTTTCGAGATGGATCCTGTGAAAGTGTCTGCAATCCAAGAGTGGCCTATACCGCTGAGCACCAAGGCAATCCAGAGATTCATTGGTTTTGCCAATTACTACCGGCAATTCATTAAGGGGTTCTCTTCCCGTATTGCACCTATCCTAGCCCTCATCCGAAAAGGGGGTAAACCCAGCTCATGGCCCCCACCTGCTATTGAAGCTTTTCAATCCTTGAAGGATGCCTTCACTTCTGCTTCGGTTCTCCACCATCCTGATCCGGAGTCACCTTTCTTCATTGAGGTGGATGCTTCTGAAGTTGGAGCTGGAGCTATCCTGTCCCAAAGACATTCCTCTGATGGGAAGTTGCACCCATGTGCGTATTTTTCTAAGAAGTTCTCTCCTGCCGAACAAAATTATGACGTAGGGAATCGAGAACTCTTGGCCGTCAAGCTTGCCTTAGAAGAGTGGCGTCATCTCCTTGAAGGTTCCTTGATTCCAGTCACGATCTACACAGATCATAAGAATCTTGAGTTCATTCAATCTCTCAAGAGGTTGAATCCCAGACAAGCAAGGTGGGCTCTCTTCTTCTCTCGATTCAACTTTGTCTTGACTTTTCGCCCAGGCTCCAAGAATCGGAAAGCTGATGCTCTGTCCCGAAGTTTCACTCCGGTGGATCGTTCTCCTGAGAGACAAGAGCCAATTATCCCTCCTGTCAAGATCATCGCTTCTTTGTACCCTCAATTTGCTGATCAAATCCTGGCCGGTCAATCTTCTGCCCCTCCTGATACCCCCATCGGAATGGCATTTGTACCTCCTGAACTTCGTCTGCCTATCCTGCAACAGACTCATAGCTCCAAGCAAGCTGGACATCCCGGTCCTGCTAAGACTCTTGAACTATTACGGCGTCTAGTCTGGTGGCCGACTATTCGTAAAGATGTCAAAGACTTTGTTGCTGCTTGTACTGTTTGTGCCACTTCCAAGTCCAGTCATTCTCGTCCCAGTGGGTTACTACAACCGTTGCCGGTTCCCTCTCGTCCTTGGACGCACTTGGCTATGGACTTCATTGTTGAACTTCCTCCCTCCAGTGGGAACACGGTGATCTGGGTTGTCATTGCCCACTTTAGCAAGATGGCCCACTTCATCCCTCTACGGAAGCTTCCATCTGCAGTGGAGTTGTCACAGTTGTTCATCCAGTTCATTTTTCGCCTGCATGGCTTCCCGGCCGAGATCGTTTCTGACAGAGGGTCCCAATTCACTGCAAAGTTCTGGCGTTCCCTGTGCAAAGATCTGGGTATTAATCTTCATTTCTCCTCAGCTTATCATCCCCAGACGAATGGAGCGGCTGAGCGAGTGAACCAAGCCTTGGAACAGTTTTTGAGAAACCACGTTTCTCTTTGTCAAGATGATTGGTCTGATCTCCTCCCGTGGGCGGAATTTGCTCATAACAATGCCTGCCACACTTCCACTGGAAGGTCCCCATTTATGTCGGTGTATGGTCAACATCCTCAAGCCTTCCCACAAGACTTTGTGTTGTCCGATGTTCCGGCCGCTGATGACCATGCAGCCCACATGTCTGCTATTTGGGCCGCAACCAAGTCCAACCTGGAGAAGAGTGCTCTGGTTCATAAGACGTTTGCAGATCGTAGACGTAGACCCGCTCCTCCCTACAAGGTTGGTGATAAAGTCTGGTTGTCTTCCAGGAACATTCGGTAGAAGGTACCATCTCCTAAGTTGGGTCCGAGGTTTGTGGGTCCTTTTTCCATCCTGGAGGTGATCAATCCCGTGGCTGTCAGACTTCAGCTTCCCCCTGAGATGCGAATTCCCAACGTGTTTCATGTCTCCTTGGTGAAACCCGCTACTTCCAACCGCTTTTCTATGGACCAGTCTCACCCTCCTACTATCTCGGTGGATGGTCAGCATGAATATGAGGTGGAAAGGATCCTTGATTCCAGAATTTCCAGGGGCTCTCTTCAATATCTCATCAAGTGGAAGGGCTTTGGCCCTGAAGAATGCTCCTGGGAAGGACACTCTGATGTTCATGCTCCTCGCCTGGTTAGGGATTTCCATTCCAAGTTTCCCCAGAAGCCAAGTCCTGGTGGTCCTGAGGCCCCCCGTGAGGGGGGGGGTACTGTCAAGGCCGCCGGGAGCATGAAAGGACGCGTCCGCTCCCGGCGGCGAAGAGTCCAAGATGGCGGCGCCCAGTCGGCCCACATGGGCGCAAACACGCCGCCGCAAGCACGCCGGCGTAAGGACGCCAGTTACGTCACTATGGCGCCAAATTCAACCATAAAAGGGCGCCCAGGACACCAGAAGGGCGCCCAAGAATAGGTTCTGCTATCTTGAACCTGGGTTTGTGTATTCTGCTATCCTGATTCCTGTTCCTGCCTTGGTTTTGACCCCTTGCCTGGACTCTGGTTATTTGATCCTGATCTGCCTGCCATTGAACTCTTGCCTGGACTTTGACCTTGTATTTGCTTAACCCTTTGGATACCGCGACCTTGCACCCTCAAGAGGGCTTCCTCCTTGATCCCGACTACCTCCCTGGAGGGAGCTCCCGGCTCCCTGACATATATATATATATATATATATATATATATATATATATATATATATTTACTGTATATGTTTTTCATTACAGCAATACACTCAAGAATAATAAACACATAGGATGTTAAAATGCGTGTATTTCAAGCTGCTCGTTCTTGTTATTGTCGACTTCCTTGACCATAATAGAATATAATATGAATTTCAAATTAGATTTTGTCTTGGACAAACAAGTAAAAATATATACAGATAATTGTCCTTCTAGGCTGTATATGTGTTTTGCATGCTTGTCTGCTTAATTATTAATATGTTTATAATTACATTTATATCAGTGTCAGGATTCAATAAATAATTGTTTTCTTGGAAGAAGAAATTCAATGAATTGAAGACTGTTTTTTTCGTCTTGCAGAAATGGTATGTTACAGCTTATAGCAATAAACATGATATATTCTTCGGACATTGGTGGTTCTGCAGTTATGTATCAGAAAAACTAGAGTGTGGAGATCCCTAGAGGCAGGGTCGGACTGGGGGCCCCCCAGCCCCCCGCCCCCCTACTAAAACCCGTCGGCCCATCCGTTCGCCGCGCATGTGCAACAACGGCGTTTGACGCGCATGCGCAACAACGGCGTTTGGCGCGCATGCGCAATAACTCAGTTCGGCGCGCATGCGCAACAACGCCACTCGGTGCTGCGCATCGCCGAAAATAAAAAAAAAATTTCCCAAAAAAAGGTTCTGGCCCGGCGGGGGCCCACGAGGGTCGGGGCCCACCGGGTTTTTTCCCGGTATCCCGCCGGGCCAGTCCGACACTGCCTAGAGGTACAATAACAGGCAAAAAACCCAACAACAACATATTTGTGAATAGTTTTTTATTTGTTTAAATATGAATATGATATACATTTACATTTACACTTGAGTGTACCACGTCAATACTATATCTACTGATATACAGTAGATATAGTATTGACGTGGTACACTCAAGTGGTCACAATCTTACTTTCCATTCATTGGTCCCTTTGCAACAAACACTTAAAGGTTTAAATGAAGGTATCCTTACCAATTCCATAATTAATGATATGCGAAACTGCCCCATTTAGTTTTGCCGAGAAATTCATGAAACCGCAAAAAAAATCACTAAATGGCCTAATATCACCAAAATTTTGACAAATGCATTGGAGTCAATAGGATTTTCACAGTATTTTTTTGTAGCAAAATGCACTACAAAATTGTAATTCTGACATTGGTGGGGGGTTTTTTCTCATGCTTTTTTCTGTTTGAAAAGCTACCATCTTTTTCAGCTAAACAAAATATGGTGACATTTTAAAATTCTGTTTGTAAACACTTCTGCGAAAATGCAAATTCCGCTGCAAATCTGTTTCAGGTTAAAAAAATGTTTTGCTTATGCCTAATCAGAATGTGGAACAGAACACATGGCCAAGGGAACTGATACAGAATTTGTACATATTTACATTTGCTTTCATTAATAGTGATGGGTGAATGTTCGCCAGACATGAATTCCCAGCGAATTTCCATGTTTTGCCACCAACAAATTAATTTGTGAAACTGCAGCGACAATTCCCCGGTGAAAAATCTGCCACCTGTCGCGCTTCAAAATTATTCAGACGCCCATTGACTTTAATGTATTTGGACAAAATAGTCACACGTATAAAAATTGCTGCGTGTCAAAATTATTTTGACGCCCATTGACTTCGATGAGTTTCGCAAATGTTTTGCGATAAATTCTCAATTTTTTCAGGCACAGATTCACCCATCACTATTTATTAAGCCTATAATATATGTCAAACCTCGAATTATTGACAAATAATTGATAGAAAAAAGAATTGATGGAAAAATTCTTAACAAGGTTACTAAAAATTAAAAAAAATAAAACTTTGATATCAAAAAATGTAAGTCTTTAAGACTTTTTTTTAGCTCCCAGATATACATATAATAAAGGGAACTGATTCAGAATTTGTACATATTTACCTTTGCTCTTATTAAGCCTTTAATTGTCAAACCTCAAATTATTATCAAATAATTGATAGAAAAATAATTACGGTAAAAGAAAAAATAGTTAAAAAGGGTAATAAAAATGTTGTTTTTTTTAAACTTGGATATTCAAAACTTGAAGTCTTTAAGTCTTTTTTTATCTCGCAGATATACATATAATAAAAATGTAAAGTAGCAGGGAAAGTAAAGACATTCTCCAAGTTATAACTAAATATATAGCAAGCACAGGCTGACACACAGATTCCATCAAGGCAGATTTAAACAATATTTTTCCGGTCAAGAGTTTCTTGATAAAATATCCATGTGACAAGATGAAATGAAAACACACTACGTGTCAATGATAGAACTGGAAAAGGTGACTGCAGGAAAGACATGTATGTCCCAGTGGCATGTTATTTTATTGAAGTAGGTCATACTGCCTTGCAGCTGTGATTCAGTATAGCAAAATGGGGGGCTGATTTTTAGAGGGCAAAGACTCGCCGTCTTCTTCATTACATAGAGGGCCACTTTATGTGCAAATACAGGTTTTCATCTGTTTTCAGCAGTTGCTTTTGATCTGTGCTGCTCCACTGCAGAAAAGATAAGATAGAGAATAAAGGCTTGACTGTGAAGCTAAACTATTATTACTTGATCAGCACTGACTGTACAAATGTTGTAATAACAAAAAATATATATAAAAGTATCAAGTAGGCGAGCACAAGGACGTCTAAAATTGCAAAATTGCATTGTGGTGAGATAAATATATTGGAACATATTCATGAACTTCTAAAAAGACCTCCACAAAAGAGCCACTTCCTCCCTAGAGTGTCTACTGTAACGTTATACAGGTATAGGATCCCTTATCCGGAAACCCGATATCCAGAAAGCTCCGAATTACAGAATGGCTTTCTCCCATAGACTCCATTTTATCCAATTAATCCAAATTTTTAAAAATGATTTCCTTTTTCTCTGTAATTATAAAACAGTAGCTGGTGCTTCATCCCAACTAAGATATAATGAATCCTTATTGGAAGCAAAACCAGCCTATTGGGTTCATTTAATGTTTAAATGAATTTCTAGTAGACTTAAGGCATGAAGACTCAAATTACGGAAAGATCCGTTATCCGGAAAACCCCAGGACCCAAGCATTCTGGATAACAGGTCCCATACCTGTACTGTACTAGTGCATGTGATTAAGTCGAGAGCATCTGAGAGGTATACTGTATATACAGTAGGTGGTGGAATCTAGGAAGGTTGTTTATGACCCACAAATAGTTATGGGCGAATTTCTCCCATTTTGCTTCCCGTGAAATTCGCCGAACGGTGAAAAGTTCTCAAAACCCGAATTTTGATGCCCACATCAATTCTGACACTCGTGGTAATTTTGATGCCTGCGTTAAAGTCAATGAGCGTCCGAATAGTGTTGACGAGCAATGGGTTTGGCGCGATCGTCTTTTCCGATGTGCGTCCAAATTTTTTTGATGCCGGCGAATTTCCGCGTGAGTTTTGTGAATTTATTTGCCGACTGCGAAACATGTAAATTCACCACGAATTCGCACCTGCCACATTTATTCGCCCATCACTACCTATAAACAATGTTTTTACATGACCTCTTAGATGAAAGACAAGGGAGACATTGTGCTTGAAAATCAGAAGAAAACAGCCAGCCTAAGGCTATGGGCAAACATGCGTATTTACTGCGCGTTTTCGGTGCAGTTTGCACCACCATGCTGACTCGTCTCGTATACGCTAGCGATATTGCGCCATTGCCTAAACTTAAACAACTAGAGTAGATACGCGGTGGTTGGCTTTTTTTTAAAAAAAAAACAACATGGCGCAAGCCGCGACGAAAACGCACAGTAAATACGCATGTGTACTCGTAGCCTAATGCTGTCCTTATATATTTTCAGTGCCTGCAGCTTAACCCTTTAAGTGCCACAGAACGTAGAATCTACGTTCTGTGGAAAAGTAACTTGAAATGCCACAGAACGTAGATTCTACGTTCTGCAGCACTTCCGGGTTCTGGAGCGGAGGAGCGGCTGTTAGAGCCGCTCGCTCCGTTCCGCATCGATCCCCTGCCCCTAGGCAACGAGCAGAGCAGGGGATCGAGTGGCCCCTGGGGCGCGATCGCCCAGGGGCCCAAAAACAGCAGCAGGCATGTGTAACTTACGTGTCCTGCTGCTGCAGCCTACACCGCACTGGATATCTCCGCCCCCATAGCACAGGCACACAGAGGACGTCGCAGATCTCTTCCTGAGGCCCTTCCAGATCGCCTGCAACAGTCTCCAGCGATTTTTTCAGGTTAGTGCAACAATTACACACACAAACACACCAACACACACTTATTACAGTAATACACACTTAGATTCACACTTACACACACTTACACATACATTTTTGGGGATTGGGGGGGTCACTTACACTCACTGCACTTACACACATGTGCACACGCACACACGCGCACATAACATGTAATTTACCATTTGTACACACGCACACGCACATACATGGCATTGTGGCTTTTTTTTTTTTCTTATCGCATCGTTTCTTTTTTTGGCTGAAAAAAATGTTTTATTGCCATTACGAATAGCGTATTCGCTAACCGTACTGTGCAATATCTTTTTTATGTTATTTCGGTGATTATATTGCAATTTTGGGTATTTTGGTGCATTTTTAGCCATTTTATTGAATTTTTAGCCATTTTATTGCATTTTCAGCTCTGCGTATGTTGTGTTCACTTGTTTCTAGCCGTATAACCTGTTTGGCCCAGCTAAAATATTCAAACTGTGATTCTGACGGCCGATAACACTAGTCTGGAAAAAAAACATTGATTTTTGTGGTTTATTGGATTTTTTTGCATTTCACTCTTTACTGCCTTATTTTGTTTTGCCTTGTAAATTTTATTTACTATATATCCATTTGGGGGTCTCTGTGCGCCACATAGTTTGGTATATCTATGCATATTGGGCATCAAAGTGTTCAGTAGACCCCTGGCGTTCATATTTAGGATGTTTTATGCTGATACGTTACGAAATGTGGGGCATATAATGGGGTAAAATTCAAGCTTTGTGACGATTTTCAGAAATTTCATAAAAACCGTTATGTTCAGCATTGCTTTGCAGTTTGGCAGTTTACAGTAGAAACATTTATTTACCCATATTGTATTCGTCAGAATGTGTACTTTCTGAAAATATATGGTTTTCTGGGGTCTCTGTACTGTTAGGGGGGTCTAATGTCGCATAATACACACACCAGGTGCTCAAATTGAAGCAGCCAGCGCGTCAGCCGTGAAAATGTATATACACTATTGTCATTTGGGGGTCTCTGTGTGCCACATAGTTTGGTATATCTATGCATATTGGGCATCAAAGTGTTCAGTAGACCCCTGGCGTTCATATTTAGGATGTTTTATGCTGATACATTACGAAATGTGGGGCATATAATGGGGTAAAATTCAAGCTTTGTGACGATTTTCAGAAATTTGATAAAAACCGTTACGTTCAGCATTGCTTTGCAGTTTGGCAGTTTGCAGTAGAAACACTTATTTACCCATATTGGATTCGTCAGAATGTGTACTTTCTGAAAATATATGGTTTTCTGGGGTCTCTGTACTGTTAGGGGGGTCTAATGTCGCATAATACACACTCCAGGTGCTCATATTGCAGCAGCCAGAGCGTCAGCCGTGAAAATGTATATACACTATTGTCATTTGGGGGTCTCTGTGCGCCACATAGTTTGGTATATCTATGCATATTGGGCATCAAAGTGTTCAGTAGACCCCTGGCGTTCATATTTAGGATGTTTTATGCTGATACGTTACGAAATGTGTGGCATGTAATGGGGTAGAATTCAAGCTTTGTGACGATTTTCAGAAATTTGATAAAAACCGTTATGTTCAGCATTGCTTTGCAGTTTGGCAGTTTGCAGTAGAAACACTTATTTACCCATATTGGATTCATCAGAATGTGTACTTTCTGAAAATATATGGTTTTCTGGAGTCTCTGTACTGTTAGGGGGGTCTAATGTCGCATAATACACACTCCAGGTGCTCATATTGCAGCAGCCAGAGCGTCAGCCGTGAAAATGTATATACACTATTGTCATTTGGGGTCTCTGTGCGCCACATAGTTTGGTATATCTATGCATATTGGGCATCAAAGTGTTCAGTAGACCCCTGGCGTTCATATTTAGGATGTTTTATGCTGATACGTTACGAAATGTGTGGCATATAATGGGGTAAAATTCAAGCTTTGTGACGATTTTCCGAAATTTGATAAAAAACGTTATGTTCAGCATTGCTTTGCAGTTTGGCAGTTTGCAGTAGAAACACTTATTTACCCATATTGGATTCGTCAGAATGTGTACTTTCTGAAAATATATGGTTTTCTGGGGTCTCTGTACTGTTAGGTGGGCTAATGTCGCATAATACACACACCGGGTGGTTATATTGCAGCAGCCAGCGCGTCAGCCGTGAAAATGTCTATACATATTGTCATTTGGGGGTCTCTGTGCGCCACATAGTTTGGTATATCTATGCACATTGGGTATCAAACTGTTTAGTAGACCCATATGTTTATATTTAGGATGCTTTATGCTGGTAATGATACATGGACAATACGATGCTGGAAAGTTGAAGCTTTGAGGCAATTTCCAGATATTTCACCAAAACCGACAACTTTGGGAAAGCCTTGCGACTCAGTAGTTTGGAGCAATAAGACATGGGTACCCATTTTAGATTCTGTAGAATGTGTACTTTCCAAAAATGTATGGGTTTGGGGGTAAACATATATTTCTGTGTTTTTACCCCACAAAAATGCAGTCAATGTGTTGATTTTTCATTAGCTGAAGTTACCCACGGGACTGTTTGTATGCACTAACTTCATTTTGGGGCCTCTAAATAGGGATGTCGCGGACTGTTCTGCGGCGAACTTGTTCGCGCGAACATCGGCTGTTCGCGTCCGCCGCAAGTTCGCGAACGTCGCGCGACGTTCGCCAATAGGCGTTCGCGTCAAAATCGTTCGACCATTCGACCATTCGGTCGCTAAAATCGAACGATTTTCGTTCGATTCGAACGAAAATCGTTCGATCGAACGATTAAAATCCTTCGATCGTTCGAATCGAACGATTTTCGGATGTTCGAAGTTCGCGAACTGTTCGCGAACTGTTCGCATTTTTTGCCGGTGTTCGCGAACGGCGTTCGCGAACACATTATCGGCGGTTCGCTACATCCCTACCTCTAAATGCCAGATACTTTGGTAAACCTATGAACAATGGCCACCAAACTGTTTGGAGGAACCCTGGCAATCATATTTAGGGTGCTTTTTCTTGGTGCGTAACGATACATGGGTGATATGGTGCTGGGAAGTTGAAGCTTTGAGGCAATTTTCAGATATTTCACCAAAACCGACAATTGTGGGAAAGCCTTGCGACTCAGTAGTTTGGAGCAGAAAGGCATGGGTACCCATTTTAGATTCGGTAGAATGTGTACTTTCCAAAATATATGGGTTTTGGGGGGTAAACATATATTTCTGTGTTTTACCCCACAAAAATGCAGTCAATGTGTTGATTTTTCATTAGCTGAAGTTACCCACGGGACTGTTTGTATGCGCTAACTTCATTTTGGGGCCTCTAAATGCCAGATACTTGGTAAACTTATGAACAATGGCCACCAAAATGTTCAGAGGAACCCTGGCAATCATATTTAGGGTGCTTTTTCTTAGTACGTAATGACACATGGGTGATATGGTGCTGGGAAGTTGAAGCTTTGAAGCAATTTTCAGATATTTCACCAAAACCGACAAATTTGGGAAAGCCTTGCGACTCAGTAGTTTGGAGCAATAAGGCATGGGTACCCATTTTAGATTCGGTAGAATGTGTACTTTCCAAAAATGTATGGGTTTTGGGGGTAAACATATATTTCTGTGTTTTTACCCCACAAAAATGCAGTCAATGTGTTGATTTTTCATTAGCTGAAGTTACCCACGGGACTGTTTGTATGCGCTAACTTCATTTTGGGGCCTCTAAATGCCAGATACTTTGGTAAACCTATGAACAATGGCCACCAAACTGTTCGGAGGAACCCTGGCAATCATATTTAGGGTGCTTTTTCTTGGTGCATAACGATACATGGGTGATATGGTGCTGAGAAGTTGAAGCTTTTGAGGCAATTTTCAGATATTTCACCAAAACCGACAATTGTGGGAAAGCCTTGCGACTCAGTAGTTTGGAGCAGAAAGGCATGGGTACCCATTTTAGATTCTGTAGAATGTGTACTTTCCAAAAATATATGGGTTTTGGGGGGTAAACATATATTTCTGTTTTTTACCCCACAAAAATGCAGTCAATGTGTTGATCTTTCATTAGCTGAAGTTACCCACGGGACTGTTTGTATGCGCTAACTTCATTTTGGGGCCTCTAAATGCCAGATACTTTGGTAAACCTATGAACAATGGCCACCAAACTGTTTGGAGGAACCCTGGCAATCATATTTAGGGTGCTTTTTCTTGGTGCGTAACGATACATGGGTGATATGGTGCTGGGAAGTTGAAGCTTTGAGGCAATTTTCAGATATTTCACCAAAACCGACAATTGTGGGAAAGCCTTGCGACTCGGTAGTTTGGAGCAGAAAGGCATGGGTACCCATTTTAGATTCGGTAGAATGTGTACTTTCCAAAAATATATGGGTTTTGGGGGGTAAACATATATTTCTGTGTTTTTACCCCACAAAAAATGCAGTCAATGTGTTGATTTCTCAGTAGCTGAAGTAAAGTCCTGATCAATTTGGATGTGCTAACTTCATATTGGTGTCTCTAAATGCCAGATACTTTGGTAAACCTATGCATAATGGGTATCAAATTGTTCAGTGGACCCCTGGCAATCATATTTCAGGTGCTTTTTCTTGGTACCTAATATAGTTTGGGATATGCGGAGCAGCAAAATAAAACCTTTGAAATGATTTTTCAGAATTTTGAATTTTTTTGTTAAAAACCGCTATGTTCAGACAAGCTTTTATGTTTGGTAGTTGGGAGTAGAGAGACATAGTTACCCATTTTGTAATCGGCAGAATGTGTACTTTTCAAAAATGTATGGTTTTCTGGGGTAAACCTACGGTTTCAGGATTTTTTGCCTAGGAATCTAAAGCATGCCGTTTTCTGCCTTAGTGCTTTCAAAATTCGGTAATATACTGCCGGGAGTTTTTGCTGTACAGAAATCCTAAATCTCCCTAAAACTATACATATCTGGTATTGGCACGTTCGAGAGACATAAGGCTTTCCAAATCAGTTGGATTTTCATCCGTAAAATGAAATATTTTTCTGGTATAAATTGATATACGATGAAAAATGGTAATTTTTCATTTTTTTTTGGTATTTAGCACTATAAATTTTTTTGCACAGGTGGAAATACATGAAAACTCAGGCAGATTTAGAAAGCTCAGTTTCTACCGAAAAAAACAATGTATAGTTTTCCTAGGTAAACTATAGGTTTCCCCTCAGAAAATGCCCCTAAAGTGAGAGAGCACAAAATGTTTCAAAAACGGCTGGCATTTCGCGTAACCAAAATGTGAAATTCTGCTGGCACTTAAAGGGTTAAATATATGTTCAATTCATTACCCTCAAAGCTGTCCAAACAATATAAACATAATAGATATTGACAAATAGTTTAGATGCTTTAGGTTGTGGGTGGGAAGCTGACTTCCAGTTCAGCACACAGAGAATTCAAGCTTTCACAGAGAATTTCACCTTTCTCCTGTGGGGCACTTTAAAAGTCAAATTCAAGCCTTACCTATCATTGGCTTTTTTGGGGGGGAAATAAGTATTTTTTAAAAGAATTGGTGTTACTGGTCCTTTAAACATATTCAGAATGCAATCCATTGCCATATTCTTTAAACCAACACCAGTTAGCCAAATTAAGTATAAATATAAAAATTAGGCAAAGGAAATTGTCTGGAAATCGGCAGTTTGGCATGCACTCAGCAGGACTCCAGATAGCGGTAAAAAATCTCTTTACTTTATTGCACAAACATATATCGTCCTAACGCGTTTCGTGTGTTACCACACGTAATCATAGGCATCAAATAACAATTACATTCAAATGGGTTAAAAAGCATTGGAAGTTTTCGTCATCTAAAACGTACTTCCTCCTTAAGAACTATTAACTCTTTCAAAGGTTTTTGTTGTGTTCTAAAGATTTGTTTTTCCTTTACATAGGGTTCTTATAAATTATTTTTTTTAAACATTTAAATCTATATTTTTCTCAACTCTACCAACATTGTGTATAATATTTTAATGTATCGTTGCATACTTTTTGGTAAAAACAGGATTGTTTCAATAAATTTGTTTCACTTGTTTAATATATTATTAATATTACTAATATATTTAACTTTAAGTTTCTAAATTGCAGCACTGTTTGGTAGTTCTGAAACTTTCATTGGAATGAAGGGCATTTGTATTGCATTATCTCCTCCTTTGTATTATTTTAAATAGTTATTATTTTCTCTGTAGATTGTGATTTCAGGTCTCTTTCTAATGTATTAATATATTTTTACTAAAACTTTTTTTTCCTTTTTTTTGTTTTATTATATATACATGAAAGAGTTTTTTTCTTTTTGTGTTTACGTGTGACAGCTCACATCCCATCTTATATTTAACCCCTTAGGTTCTCGTGTATCTAATATAAAAATCCATCTCACTTCTAGTTCCAGAAGTTTTTTTTTGTTTATTTCCCCCTCTGCTCCAATTCCTCACTTTGTCTATTCCTTGGATTTGTAAGTAGGAGACATTTTTTTGATTACATTCGGAGAAATGTCTAGACACTGTGGTGGCACTGCTTTCTGCCCCTATTTGACTTATATGTTCACGCATTCTATTTGTGAAATTAAATTGTCTTACTCACTAGACACAGGGGGTTAGAGGACAGAGAAGATTTTGAATAATAATTTCTTTAGGGGTTTTCAAAGTCAAAACATAGTTACATAGTTACATAGTTAAATCGGGTTGAAAAAAGACATCAAGTTCAACCCCTCCAAATGAAAACCCAGCTTCCACACACACACCCCTCCCTACTTTTAATTAAATTCTATATACTTGTAGGGGACAGGAAGAATCCTTCCCCTGTTTGTCTTCCAGTGACATCATCCAGCCCAGTTGCATGCTGGATAGTGAACCGATTGGCTGGGAACCCCAGTGCATCCTGGGGAGAAAGGGTGTGCCTGACTTTGGAGCCAAAAACACAGGGTCTCCCAGTGAGAGAGCTGAGAGAACCAGCATGAGTAGCTGTAAGACTGTGAGGTGCAGAGAAGAAGCTGCTGAATCTGGGGAGATTGAGCCCAGCCTGTCCCCTGCCAAGTTGCTGCAAACTCAGAAGGAGAAAGGTGCCACTAGTGAGACTGATTCTGCTGCAGAGCTGTGTGTGATCTCCTGTGTGAATTCCTCTGAGAGCACCCCGGTGAGTGAGACACCCAAGGGGAGGATACTGGCACGGATACAAGCGTGGGGCCCCATACTGAAGACAGCTGTTAACCCTTTACCTGCTACGAGAGAGCTGCTGCCAACATTCAAAAGGGAGAGGTACTTTTGGGGAATAAGGTAGCGCTACCTGGGGAGTAAGAGCTCTGGGGAAGGGACAATCATTTGACCTGTGTTATTATTAACCCCTTCAGGAGGATTGGGACTGTGATATCTACCAAGGACTGTGTGAAGCAACAGTTAAGCACCTAATAGTGGTTTAGGGAGTGTC
This sequence comes from Xenopus laevis, assembly GCF_017654675.1. Lineage (NCBI taxonomy): Eukaryota > Metazoa > Chordata > Amphibia > Anura > Pipidae > Xenopus > Xenopus laevis. Next base: position 169,776,096 of record NC_054373.1, read on the forward strand.
CCACGTGTCCCCAGTGTAGGAGTGCAGAGTGTATTAGTTGCCCAAGTGTTTACTTTTTGTTTATATAAAGTTTATATTGGTTCAAATTGCAAACTGTGTGTTTTATTATTCCTAGTGTAACCCCCTGAGGTGTCTTCCTCAGTGTTCACTAGGTGGAGGCACTGCGCTGTAATTCCCAGTTCCCAGTACTTTTCAATGCAAAAGGGACTCAGGGCCCTGGATTGCCAAGGGTAAGTGGTGATTTAAAGAGACAGTAACCAAATTAGTGTTACATTTGGAGGCACTGCTGAGATGTCGACTGGGAAGCTGGATATGTTTGATGAAAATATGTCTTCATTTGAAACTCCACAAACTGTTCGCCAGTGGTGTACTGCATTGGGACTTAACCCTCGAAAGGTTGCCGCTGTAGGGCCTATGGTGCCCAGAGTGAAAGAAGAATTTATTTACCAAATTCTCGATGGGGAACAGACTTTTTACCGCCCAAGAGTGGCTGCGTCACGGAGAGATTCTGCTGGGGTCCTACTAAATGTTCTTATAGAAAGCCCTAAAGAGATAGATCGTGACCGGGTTCCCCCTGATATTGATGCTGAAAGTGAAGGGCCCTGGAAGATTGTTCTGCCTGATATGTCTGATGATGCAGATGAGTTAACTTCCCAGGGTGATGCCCTTACTACTCAGTATGCTGTGAAGGCACAGGAAAGTGTGCTGCGGGACAAGACATTGTTTGATTCACCAGCTGGGAAGAGTCAAGTAAAGAGATGTCCATCCTGTGAGAGCGTGGTCTCCAAGGGGAGTCGGCATAGCTCTGGTTGCCGGCTGGATACCCCAGAGATTGTGAGCGCGCTGGGACAACTGACTGACCAACTAACACAGCTGGCCTGGAATGGTAATTTTAAGAGACTTAAAGTGTTTTCCGGCACAGATCCTGTACCTACTGGTGAAGAGTCCTTTGAGAGCTGGAGAGACTCCACTGTTGTGTCCGTGAGAGATTGGACTGGCCCCGAGACGACTATGAGAAGGAAGATCCTTGAGAGTCTCCGCAGTCCTGCCGTGGATGTTGTTAAATCCTATATGGTTGGCCACCCTGATGCTACTTCAGGTGATCTGATTGAAGTCCTGGAGGTGACGTTTGGCCCTGTAGAGAGTGCTACAGAGATGCTTCATCGCTTCCACTCTACCTTTCAAAAAGAGAAGGAAGATTTGTCTGTTTATCTTGTGCGGCTAGAACAAGGCCTGAGACTGCTAGTGAGCCGTGGTGCAATTTCAGACGGTGAAATGGATCCTCTGAGAATTCGCCAATTGAAGAGAGGGACCCTGAATAGTGACCCTGTTGCCATGACAATTAGAGCACACTACCAGGATAAGTTACCCCCTGGGTACATTGCTCTGATGGAGAGAGTGCGGCGAGAGGAGGCGGATGCCTATGTGAGGGTCAGACGAAGTCCCACTTCAGGGCATACAGAGAAATCCCCTGCTGATGCTAAACTGTTGGAGGAAAACAGAAAGCTTCGCAAAGAGTTGGAGGAGTTAAAAAGCTCAACTGTCAGAGAGAGCCAGACCACCCCCAGCTGAGGCTAAGAAAATTCCTAAGTGTTACCGGTGTGGCAAGCTTGGCCACATCCAGCCAAACTGTCCAGTTCCTGATGAAGGTGAAACCCAATCTGCACTGTGTAAAGTACGCCGCAGGCGTAGAAGTTTCTTTGGAAAGATGTTACAAGTGCCAAGTGATGGGTCATCAGGCCCGGAATTGTAAGACTTACAAAAATGTTACAGTACAGAAGTCTTATTATGAGCCTTCCATCTGTGAGAGTGACTCCCTTGAAGAGGATAAGGTGTTGAGTCGAGGAGAAGACTACTGTGGAGAACCCTATTGGCATGAAGGTGGTCCCTGAAACCTCTGATACCCCGATAGATCTAAAGGACTGGGTCTGGGTAAGCGCAGGTCTTCATGTAGGGCAAATGTAGGGTCTCAGGTGACAGTAGTGATACCAAACATTATTGACTGTTTTACTGTTCAGGCATGCCAGGGCGTACGGCAAGCGAGGTCGTTGCCGGTTTGTCCAAGGGGAGAATGTAGGGGACAGGAAGAATCCTTCCCCTGTTTGTCTTCCAGTGACATCATCCAGCCCCAGTTGCATGCTGGATAGTGAACCGATTGGCTGGGAACCCCAGTGCATCCTGGGAGAAAGGGTGTGCCTGACTTTGGAGCCAAAAACACAGGGTCTCCCAGTGAGAGAGCTGAGAGAGCCAGCGTGAGTAGCTGTAAGATTGTGAGGTGCAGAGAAGAAGCTGCTGAATCTGGGGAGATTGAGCCCAGCCTGTCCCCTGCCAAGTTGCTGCAAACTCAGAAGGAGAAAGGTGCCACTAGTGAGACTGATTCTGCTGCAGAGCTGTGTGTGATCTCCTGTGTGAATCCTCTGAGAGCACCCCGGTGAGTGAGACACCCAAGGGAGGATACTGGCGACGGATACAAGCGTGGGGCCCCATACTGAAGACAGCTTTTAACCTTTACCTGCTACGAGAGAGCTGCTGCCAACATTCAAAAGGGAGAGGTACTTTTGGGGAATAAGGTAGCGCTACCTGGGGAGTAAGAGCTCTGGGGAAGGGACAATCATTTGACCTGTGTTATTATTAACCCCTTCAGGAGGATTGGGACTGTGATATCTACCAAGGACTGTGATATCTACCAAATTAGTGTTACATACTCATACCTATACTAACTATAGAGCTTAGTATCACAATAGCCTTTGATATTATGTCTGTCCAAAAAATCATCCAAGCCATTCTTATAGTCATTAACTGAATCAGCATCACAACATCACCCGGCAGTGCATTCCACAACCTCACTGTCCTGACTGTGAAGAACCCTCTACATTGCTTCAAAGAAAGTTCTTTTCTTCTAGTCTGAAGGGGGGCCTCTGGTACGGTGATCCACTTTATGGGTAAAAAGGTCCCCTGCTATTTGTCTATAATGTCCTCTAATGTACTTGTAAAGTGTAATCATGGCCCCTCGCAAGCGCCTTTTTTCTTCCGTCCCTCTAACCAGTTTAGTTGCACTTAGTCTCTGCACTCTCTCCAGCTCATTTATATCCCTCTTAAGGACTGGAGTCCAAAACTGCACTGCATACTCCAGATGAGGCCTCACCAGGGACCTATAAAGAGGCAGAATTATGTTTTCATCCCTTGAGTTAATGCCCTTTTTTATGCAAGACAGAACTTATTTGCTTTAGTAGCCACAGAATGAAACTGCCCAGAATTAGACAACTGTGTTATCTACAAAGACCCTAGATCCTTCTCATTTAAGGAAACTCCCAACACACTGCCATTTAGTGTATAACTTGCATTTATATTATTTTTGTCTAAGTGCATAACCTGCATTTATCAACATTGAACCTCATTTTCCAGTTTGCGCCCAGTTTTCCACACTTAGACAAATCACTCTGCAAAGTGGCAGCATCCTGCATGGAACCTATAGTTCTGCACAATTTAGTATCATCTGCAAAAATAGAAACAGTACTTTCAATGCCCACCTCCTCATTAATAAACAAGTTGAAAAGCAAGGGACCAAGTACAGAGCCCTGCGGTACTCCACTAACAACACTGGTCCAATTAGAAAATGTTCCATTTACCACCACTGTTTGTAGTCTATCTTTTAGCCAGTTCTCTATCCAGGTACAAATACTATGTTCCAGGCCAACATTCCTTAATTTAACCAGTAACCTTTTGTGTGGCACTGTATCAAATGCTTTAGCAAAGTCTAAGTAAATCACATCCACTGCCATCCCAGAATCGAGGTCCCTGGTCACCTTCTCATAAAAAGAAATTAAGTTAGTCAAGCAAGATCTATTATGCATAAAACCAAACCAAAACATGAAAATAAAGAGGGACACATCTTAAAAAAGATTTCAGTGTACCAACAAATTCTAAGAGGCTGATTAACTAACATTTGAATTATTGTTTTTTCCATGAATTGTATTTTTTTTTTCTTTAAAAGATGTTTTTTATTTCTGTAAAAAGCTAAAAATTCAAGATTTATTAAGTGTAAAAACCACGAAAAACTCTAATACAAAAATTTGCCAGGTAAAAGTAGTCGAGGTCTTATAGAAGTCAGTGGGTGTTGCACTGATCCTATGGACCTTTTTTTAGAGGTTTTTGGATTTTTTTTGCTAGTAAATGTCCAAAAAACGTTTGTTTCAGCTTTTTTTTTGTTTGTACTTTTTATATTTTTATATTTTAATAAATTACATAGCATTGGTGGTTTCACAGAAAATTATTCATAACCTCTAAACCACTAAAATGAGAAAGTCGATATATTAGCCTCTAAGAGAAATTTGTCTTAATTAATCAGAATTAATGTTGCTGAGATAGGAAATTTGAGAATATCTCAATAGATGAGACTGGGTGAGGCAGCAAGAGGTGTCTGTTTTTTATTCGTTTTTTTTTTAGATTTACGAAAGCCTTATGCAGCAAAAAATCACAAATCCAAAAATCCATCATGTCAGACCTACTGAGGTTTTGTATAAATCAATGGCAGAAGTCCCTATCCTATATGAAGTTTCTGTGGACAGCTCAAAAATCTGACCATTTCAGACTTTTCGGGTCACTGCCATTCAGAACTGCAGATGTTGGATTTATTATCAAAATGCCTGGGAACTGGGGTTTTCCAGATAAGGGATATTTCTGTAATTTGGATCTTCATACCTTAAGGCTGCTTAATAAAATTTAAACATTAAGGGAGTTATTTATCAAAGGTCGAATGTTAGCGTTTTTTATACCTCAAATGAACTCACAAGTGGAATGGTTTCTTATTTAAGAAAAAACTCGAATGGAAAAACTCGAACTAGTGAAAATTCGAATTAATTGCGTTTTTGGCAAAAAAAACTCGAGTCACTCAAATTGATAGATTTTTCAGGCAAAACTTTCCAAAAAAAACCTCAAACATCATGAATGGTATTAACATCTTCAAGTTGTTCAAGGGACCTCTGCCATAGACTTCTACATGACCTCAACAGGTTTTAGATGGTGTATTGTCCGATTCCAGCTATTTCCAGGGTCGGGGTATAATAAATCTCAAAGAATTCAAGTTTTTTTTTTTAAAGTTCTATTTTACCCAAAAATTTGATTTTTGGTCAAAAAAATAACCTAGCAAAATTACGTAGAAAACACACCTTAAATCTTAATAAATAACCCCCTAAATAAACCTAAATAGGATTGTTTTGCCACCAATGTGGATTCATGCAGCTTAAAGGGGTTGTTCACCTTTAAATTAACTATAAGTATGATGTAGAGAGTGATATTCTGAGACAATTTGCATTTGGTTTTCATTTTTTATTATTTGTGGTTTCTAAGTTATTTAGCTTTTTATTCAGCAGCTCTCCAGTTTGCAATTTCTGCAATCGAGTTGCTAGGGTCCAAATTAGCCTAGCAACCATGGACTGATTTAAATAAGAGACTGAAATATGAATAGGAGAGGCCTGAATAGAACAATGAGTAATAAAAAGTAGCAATAATAATAAATGTATAGCTATACAGAGCATTTGTTTTTAGATGGGGTCAGTGACCCTCATTTGAAAGCTGAGCAGAATCCAAAGAAAAAGGCAAATAACTAAAAATCTATAAAAAAATAAATAATTAAGACCAATTGAAAAGTTGCTTAGAATTGGGCATTCTATAACATACTAAAAGTTACTTTAAAGGTGACCCACCCCCTTTAATTACCATCAAGTACAAAGTAGTGATGTATTATTACAGAGAAAAATGGAGGGATTTTATAAAAATGTGAACTATTTGCTTAAAATGGGCTCTATGGGAGGTGGCCTTCCTGTAACTCAGAACTCTCTGCATAAAAGGTTTTCTTTATCTCTGTTATATATTAATTGAAATGCAGACATTTTCAAACAAAATACCATTTTAATAACTGTATTTTAATTACAGTTTCTATTATAAGTTTATGTGTATTTTATGTATTTATAATTGTAATGCACTGGCTCATTAAATGTTCAGATTTTTTTGGGAAAAATGCTTTATTTAATTACTGCATTCATTTTGTTATAATAAATTACCTTCGGGTTGCTTCCACTGCAACTTCTATCTTGGAGATATTTACTATCACAGAAAGTGGAGCAAGACCTATAGAGGGACTTTATACTGTAACTAGTAGAAATAAAGTTAAAACAGGTATGGGATCCCTTATCCAGAAAGCTCCATAAGTCAGGATTGTCATGTCCATTTTAAGCAAATAATTCTAATTTCAAAAAAAGATTTCCCTTTTCTCTTATAATAAAAAAGTACTTGATGGTAACTAAACTACATGAATCCATATTGGTCTATTGGATTATCCTAATGGGTTTATGTTATTTATTAAGTTTAAAATTATATTTAGCAGCCTTGTGTTCTAAATTAAATAAAGATCTCCTATCCAGAAACCACAGGTCCTCCTGGATAATAGATCCTATACTTGTATAGGTATGGGACCTGTTATCCAGAATGTTTAAGACCTGGGGCTTTCCAGATTAGGGATATTTACGTAATTTGGTTCTTCATACCTTTGGGGGCACATTTATCAAGGGTCGAATTTCGAGGGTTAATAAACCCTCGAATTAAACCCTCGAAGTTAAATCCTTCGAATTTGAATATCAAATTTGAATATCTAATTCGAAGGATTTAGCGCAAATGCTTCTATCGTACGATCAAAGTAAAAATAGTTCGATCGAACGATAAAATCCTTCGAATCGAACGATTGGAACGATTTTAAGCGATCGATCGAAGGATTTTTATTCAATCAAAAAAATGTTAGAAAAGTGCTGGGGAAGGTCCCCATAGGCTAACATTGCACCTCGGTAGGTTTAAAGTGGCGAAGTATGAAGTCGAAGTATTTTTTAAAGAGACAGTACTTCGACTATCGAATGGTCGAATAGTCGAACGATTTTTACTTCAAATTCCTAGAATCATTCGATTCGATCAAATTGACCAATTCGATGGTCGAAGTACCCAAAAAAATACTACGAAATTCGAATTTTTTTACATTCGAATTCTTCACTCGAGCTTAGTAAATCTGCCTCTAAGTGTAAAAGAAAATCATGTAAACATGAATGGGGTTTTTTTATTAAGCTCCAAAATCTGAAAAATTCGAATTTTTCGGGCCTTAAAAAAAATCTGAATTTTTTTCGGTATTTATTAAAGTCTGATGGTAGGAAAAATTTGACTCCGAAAACCCAGCATCTCAAAGCTCTTGGTGTCCTGTATTAGTCAATGGGGAAGGTCCCAGTGTCAGTGTTGCTGTAAGTATCGATTTCTGATGATTTTGGGCCAAAAAGTCAGAAAACCATGAAAAATTTGTGATTTTTTCGGAAAAGTTCGATAACTTCGGCCTTTTCGGGCAAAGGTCAGAAGTTTGCCAGAACCTATTTTTTGAATGATAAATAAGGTCCATTCGGGAATTCTGAGTTGTTCGGATTTTTATCTTAGAAATACTGAGATAAATTCGGAGCTTGATAAATAACCCCCTAAATAAACCCAATAGGCTGGTTTTGCTTCCAATAAGGATTATTTATATCTTAGTTTGGATCAAGTACAAGCTACTGTTTTATTATTACAGAGAAAAAGGAAATCATTTAAAAACTGTGTATTATTTGTATAAAATGGCGTCTAATTTCAGTATAAATTCGGGAGAGTATGTAGATTACATGATATGATAACGGTGATAACGGGAATAACGTGGTTACCAGGCTCATAAATACAGGCGACAATAAGCATTTCATCCATTGCTTAGTGTAATAAGCAGATTATTTTTGGCAAAATTGCAGACGGTGACTTTGGGAATGGAAATGTTCAATGGAAATTTGTGAAGCATTTTCTATAGTTTGTAAGCGTACATCTAATCATATAGGATGATAAATTAGCAGGAAGCAAAGACAATTTGAGAGATTTGAATAAGAGGTAGAATTAGGTAATTTTATTCTTAATATTGTATATATAAATTGATATCTAATCATATATGGTAAAATATATCTTTATGTTAGTGATGCTGTGATGATCCTACAGCTTCCTCTAAAATAATCGAGTAATTTATACAACTAATACTTGCCGGGTGGTTCTGGAAATCTTTTACCTACCATAGGCCAGCATCTCATTTTTGAAGCTGTCTTCCGTTTTTGACACCGGCGTCCATTTTTTTGGCAAAATTGCGCCGGCGTCCAAAAAAACGAATGCCGGCAAATTTTCGTGGTTTTGTGAATCACGGGAATTCACCGCGAATTTGCGCCTGGCGAATAAATTCACCCATCAGTAGAGATAATGCAACCCCCTTACTGATTTTTTTCAAGCCCCCCTTGGAGATCCAAACTTCGGTGAAGGTCCCCTTTAGTTCATCACAAAGATATAGATGTAGGAAAACATTCATAGTTCAAAAAGTTCTCTCTTCACCGTTTCATTGTGTAGCCAGGGCATGGGGATGGACAGCAGGTCCCCCATTCTCGTGCACAAACAAGATTCTGAGATGATACAAGACTTGTCTTAATAACAGTGTGCACAAAATGGCTGCTGCCTGCTTGCTATAATTATGAATTCCCAGACTGGAGGAAACAAGATTCAAATAATTTATATAATGTAATTGAAGTTAATTTTGCTTGCCTCTCCTATTTATATTCCAGTCTCTTATCAAATCAATGCATGGTTGATAGGGTAATTTGGACCCTAGCAACCAGATTGCTGAAATTACAAACTGCAGAGCAGCTGAATAAAAAGATAAATAACTCAAAAACCACTAATAATAAAAAAATAAAAACTGATTGCAAATTGTCTCAAAAATACCACTCTCTACATCATACTAAGGTTAATTAAGTGAACAAACCCTTTATAGGCATTCTTCCCAAGTCTTCCAAGCTGTGGCCTTCAGCCTTAGTCAACCTGAGTTTGCTCCAAAAACCCTTGAGGGAGCCAGTCCCACAGTTTAGATTCAATGAGCTACTATTTATCTTACATTTTTTTTAAAAAAATCCAAAGTAACAGTAGTAGAGTTGATAATAGAAGACACACATCCACTAAGTTCCCACCTTTTTGCCTAAATGAAACTTGGGACCTTACCAGTGTTTTGTAAAGGGGAAGAATAACCGACTTCCTAGTGGATCTGTCCCCCTTTCAATACAGAACAATAACTTTCAGTCCCTTCCTGCTGCTCCCTGGCATTGCTTGCTATATCGACGTTTATCATCCCTAAGTACCCCAGGTCCTTCTTAATTAAGAATATGCCAGAATCAGTGTACCCGCAACAAATCTCCTCTTCTTCGGGGCGACTAATCTCCCTGAACTTCCTTCCCCTGCCTTCCCACCACCTAGAATTCAAATCTCTGGTGGGATGGCACTCGGTGCGCTTCATTCTCCGAGGGTGCCCAAAGTTGTCTCACGAGGAAACTTCAGGCGACTTCGGAAAACGAAATGCTCCGTTTGCCATCCCACCGGCGATTTAGATTTTAGCCGGCAGGAAGGCAGTTCGGGGAGATTAGTCGCCCCGAAAAAGAGGAGATTTGTCACCGGGCAACTAACCCCCCCGAATCTGACTGTGTGCCACTGCCTTAAGGGTGTACATGCTAATGTCTTTTTTTAGTCAAAATGGATTGAAGTTCTTTTAAATTTTAATACAGATCTTTATAAATAAATCTCTGAATTTTGCTTAAAATTAACGAAAAATATGAACTTGTTTAAATCCCTGGGAAGTGATGGGCGAATTTGTCCCGTTTCCCTTCACCACGAAATTCAGGAAAAAAAATTGCGAAACGCGAATTTTGGCGCCGGCATCAAAATTTACGCCGGCGACATTTGACACGTATTAAAGTCAATGGATGTCCATTAATTGACGCAGACAAATTTTCGCTAATTTTTGACGCAATTTTGATAATTTATTCGCGTGCGGCGAAACAAGGAAATTCACAGCAAGCTTGCGCCCCTAAAATTCGCCCATCACGATCCCTGGTTTGAGAAAGAGTTTTATTTAATAGATAACATCAGTTAGGTTTGGTCAGTTAAAGATTCCTAATGCTTTGTGCCACTCACCATAACTTTGCGAGTCTTTGAAGAATGGTTATAGCACCATTTCTGTTTGAGAAGTTAAATAAATGTTGCCAGATAAAACTATAAGTGCGGTGTAATAAATATTGTATTTTTATGGGGGATTTTACTGTATTCCTTTTCATAAAACAAAGAAGAACCATAGAGAAGGTTTGAGTGGGATGAATTTTTTTTTTATTAAAGCAATAATTCACAACGTGTTGTTGCCAAGTATGGCTTTGTGTCAAGTTCAGTTCTTAGGAGGCTGCGTGCTGAGTGAAAAAGTGGGGAATAGCTTTGACTTCCCCAATGCCCCTAGAGCAGTTGATCTTCTAGTGAAGAACTTTGGGTAATAGTGCATGCATGTATGCTTTTATTTTTCATTTTGTCACCCAGGACCAAAAAGTTGACCCTTCACTGAAAAGTATTTTGTAAAGGACTATTAAAGACCACTGTGATATCTCAAATGGCCTTTTTAGCCCTCCTACAGGTTCACTCAGTCTTCTTCTTCATATTAGGTTCTATCAGTGAATTATGTGGGCCTATGGAGGTATGGAATGGTTTAAAATTCCACTCAGCAGAGTCTATCCATTGCATGATATTGATTTAGGGCAATGGTCCACAAGGAGATTAATTGCCTGCTACAAATCTCCTCTGTTGCGGGCGACGAATCTCCTGTATAGTCTTTACCACCGGCGATAAAGTGAATCAACAGTTTTAAAACCCATGTGTTGCTTCAGTCTTCCGAAGTCACCTGAAGTTTCCTCTTGACATAACTTCAGCAGACTTCAGAAGGTTAAAGCGGCACTTAGGTTTTACCACCAGTGATTCACCTACAGAAGAGGAGATTTGTAGCAGGTGATTAATCTCCTGGTGTGCCATTAGCCTTACAGACGCACTTCTTTGAAGTCCTTGGTGAGAGCAGTGTTATTCCTCAAAGTGCATTTAGTCAATATCTGGGATCCTTATACTCTCCAAGGGGTAAAGACATGCCTACAAAATTCTAAGCTTCCTTTTGCTCATAGGAACTGAGCAGACGTTACTACTACCATCTACGCCCTAAGACTAAAGGGCCTAAACATCCTCCCAGTAGGGTTCATCCTTTGCATGATATTGATTTACAGATGCACTTTTTTGGAGTCCTTGGTTAGACCGGTGTTAAAGTGCACATCAAGGAACCTTATACTCTCCAAAGGGTAAAGACTAGTGATGGGCAAATCTGTGGCATTTTACAACGAAATTCAAGAAACGGAGAAATATTAGCGAAACCCATTGAAGTCAATGGGCGTCAAAATAATTTTGATGCGCGTCAATTTTGACAAGATTGAAATTTTTATACACGTGACTATTTGGTCCAAATGCATTAAAGTCAATGGACGTCTGAATAATATTGACACGCCACAATTTTTAATATTCTGACCCACATCCATTTTTTTTGATGCTACAGATTTTTCACCAGCAAATTGTCACCGAAGTTTTCCAAATTAATTCGCTTGCGACGAATGCGGAAATTCATTCCAAATTTGTGTCTGGCGAATTTATTCGCCCATCACTAGTAAAGACATGCCTGCAAAATTCTAAGCTTCCTTCCCCTCATAGCAACTGAGTGGATGTTACTTTTACCATCTCCACCCTAAGACTGAGGGGCTTATTCATTAAAAGTCAATCTCGAGTTTTTGCTGCGATTTAAAGGAGAAGCAAAACAGAAAATTGCTCCAACTGCACATGTGCCAATTCGCCGGTCTCATTCCGAAGATTACCGAAGAGAAGAAGATGGCGCCCGTGAATTCCACTGGGCAGAATCTGCATGGAGGGGTAAGTAAAGAGTTAGGGGCAGCTAGGCTGGGGGGGGAGGGAGGGGGGTCTATGTAGGGTAAGGGGATAGGGTTTTTTTTTTATTAAGGGTTTGTTTCTCCTTTTAGAAAGCTGTGGTGTAAAAAATCCCATATTCAAATATTTTTTAGAATTCTAATTTCCTGAACTTCCATTTACAAGACTGGTCCATCAAAAACCATTTCGGCAACTACAAGCCGATGAGCTTCAATTGAAATCAATAGCAGACGTGTTTTCAACATTCAAGCCCTTTTAGTTTTGTAGTTTTTCAACAAAAAGCCACATTTTTTAAATCGAAAGGAATCCGTTTTTTTTCTATGTGTTAAAACTGAAAGATGAGGCAACTCTAGAAATATTTCATGTTATATCCTGTATGTAATTGAATCGGGTGCACTAATTAGGCAAGCATAACAACCCATTCCTTTCCTAATTAACTCAGACAGAAACTCGTTTTCTTTCTGTTCTTGGTGTGAAGATCTGCACAATTGCTGACACACCAACACATCATTGGTTCATAATGATTGTAGGGACTATAACACCTGCCACATTTCTACGACATTCCATGTGTCAAAATACAATTTCTTATGTGCATTGGGGTTGTTTCATCTCCAGCTAAAATGATGTTTGGGTGATTCGTTGGGTGCAAGTACATTGCACCAACTGCAGGGGGAACCCTGGAATGACCATGTTCAGAGTGGAAGTAGGTCCAGGGTTTCCCTGCGTTAATAAATGGATTAATCAGTAATGATTGGATGCACACAAGGTGCTTAGCACAACTATATGGAAATCCAAGCAGTGAGCTTGAATGCAGTACTTCTAATGAATAGCATTGATAATGAAACAACTGTGTTCATTTTAGTGCATCTGCCCATGCAGCTGTGATCATAAATGATCCCTAAAGTATTCGGATTTACTTAAACCCTTTCAGACCCAAACTGCAAGTTTCTAGACTGCTTACACAGTTACTACTTACCCCTTCGACAGAGGGCACAGTTATGCACTTTGTTCTAAAACAGTTGCATTTTGGGAGTGCTGTTTTTCCAAAATAAGGGGGTTGTGGGTTATGCCACCAGGTTAACCTGCTGCACACTGTTGCCTGAAGCAACGTTCCTGTTCCCAAGGTCCACCAGGTACCCAACTCAAAGGACTACCACTCAGCTACTAAAGGACCAACAACCCAGTCACCACTGCTCCCCACTCCCACTTACTTCACTGTTTAAAATTAAAGATGGCTGTGCGTTCCACAGTGGAACACACTGGAGCAGTAGTAACTGTGGGGGGCTTGCAAGGCCCAACAGGGTCTGGGATTTTTTTATATACTGGTGGGCCAGTCTAACCCTGGTTCCTGCTTTGCTTTATGGCAGGAGCAGCACTGTCTAACCTGGACACATTGCAGTACTGGTTCTCCCATTACAGCCCTAAGATCCTCAGGATGGAATGGGTTAAAGAGGAGGTATCTTGCACTGATGAGTAGAAGTGTAAATATTTTAAACAAATCAATGTTTGCATCTATTTAAATATGTTTTAATAAAGATGAAAGTTCAGTTTAGATTCTGAGTGCATTTTTTTCTGCATGGAGGACCCCTTAGATAAAGTCCAAAGGTGCACAGCATTGTGGGTGTAAATCCTGAATAAGATTTCATGGAAAAGTATTTTTCTGTATTTCTGTCAATTTTATTATTATCCAATGTAACAATAATGTTTTCTGTTAAATAAACAGAACGCATGGTGTATTAGTAATTATAAAAGAAATATATAAAGATTCAGTACATGACGGAGCAACATACTGGGCAACATGGCTGAGCGGAGTATTTGCATATTTTCATATGAATCCAATCTGCATTTAATTGACTTACATGTCGGTTCACGCTGTGTGAAATCTACAGAAAAGAATGAACTATACGCAACTTGTTCTCACGTACTTGAAGTGCTCCAGTATAGTTCTCGTGTTTTGATAATGCCATTTTTCCCTGGCGCGCCTTTAATTATTATCAGAAAAAAACATAAAAAATACATCTTGCAAAGCTTTTCTTGCTATTGTGATAGAATGACCAAGGAAATGGGTAAAAAGGTGTGTTTTTCCTCTGATTTCTCCCCAGTAGGAGATGTAGGCACCAGGAGGGGTGTTAATAAACAGAGAAGGGTTTCTCTGTTTAAAGACTTTGGTGGCCAGATCTTGGAAGCTGGAGTATTCTGGAAGGAACTGGCAAGCCAGGAACTCCAATCCAGTAACCCAGCTTATGTATTAGAGATCACTTTCCACAGGCTGTCCTGTGGAAAAGTATTTAATTCCAATGAGACTGTTAAGGTGGCCATACACGGGCAGATAAAGCTGCCGATATCAGTCGTTTGGACCGATTTGACAGCTTATCTGCCCGTGTATGGGGGCTTCTGACGGGTCTTCCCGAACGATATCTGGCCACGATATCGATCGGGAAGGTTGGATTTTTAACCGACCGACCAGTCGGAGCCCCTTGGCGTATCATAATTAGATTGTTCAGCCACACGGCCGAACGTTCGTATTACCCCCTGATATAGCCATGCCGTTAATGGCATATCGGGGAAAGATCCGCTCGTTTGGCGATGTCGCCAAACGAGCGGATCTTTGAGTCTATGGCCACCTTTAGGAAGATCTCTCTGAGTAGGGCACTGCAGGAGGGATAATTGTCTGTGTAAATAACTCCCAGAGGGGTTGGGGGTGCTGCCTGCAACTGCAAGGAGCAGAGGGAGCTTTGACCAAGTGAGAGACTGAAAAAGCCAGGAGGCTGAGCAATCTCCCAAAGAAGGATCATGAGTCCAGGGGTGACCCCAATAAAATTGTTTTCTTACTGGTAGTCCACAAGGGGCCCAGTTTAGTGAGGAAGCTCATCAAATGTGTAGCACCCAGTGGGCAGGATTTATTTTTATGATTTATGTATTATATGCTGAAATGGTCACCCTTGCGTGTAAATAAATTGCCTAAAAGTGAAAACAGTGTCTGTGTGGATCCCACAAGCTTACACCATAGTACAATATTTTAAAAATGTATCGATATACCAACAAGCAAATTGAACATTTGGCAAATGTGGGGTATTATCACTTTTATGCCCAAACGTAATGGTAGATCTGGTCAACTAGACTTTTTAAGACCTAGCAATGTGCACTGAGATCCTGGTGTGGAGCAAATACACATCAAAAACGACTCCAAGGGTTCTTTGCTACTGGGTTCTTCTCTGTTTATTTAGCAACTTCGCTCTGCTGATGATAACACAGTGGCATTTCTTCCAGTGCATACACATTTGTAATGGTGATCTTTGTTGAAAGCTTCATATTTCCTCCTAAAGTCCCAGACACACGTGCGGTTTTACATCGCGTAAACCCGCTCTGACGTTTTTAAAAAGGTTAAACCACCACATAAATATGCTTACCGGTTTCACACTTAGGTAATGGCACATTATACTATCGTATTTACACGGCGGACTGCAACGAAAATCCGCACATGTCCAGGGCCTAAGGCAGGTTTTGCACACAGGGCAGCCATCAGGGGGGGACAGGGGGGAGAGTTGTAGGGGGCCCCGGGGTTAAGGGGGGCCCAGCCACACAACACTTTCTTGATTAGCCAGGCCCTCCTGCTTTCTTAGAGCTGCTGATTCCGGGAAGGCGGGGCGGGAGCAAAAGGGGAGGTATCTTCTGTTCATTACTTCCCCTTATTGGTCACTGAGTTTAAGTCCTGGTTGAGCTGCTCAGGGATTGGATAGCTGAGGTTTGAACTTCTCCTCCAGCTAATCCAATCACCATGCAGCTTTACCAGGACTTGAAATTCTTTGACCAATAAGGGAAGAAAATGCTGTCACTGGAAGAAGATGCAGCCACCTGTGCTCCCCTCCTCCCTTCTGTAGTTGGCAGCTCACTGACAGCAGGTGGGCCACACTAATGAAGTAAGTGTAACATGGCAGGGCCCCCCTAAAGGTAACCCTTTGTGGTCCCTGTTGTGTGGTGGGGCCCTGGGCACCAAAAAAATTTTTAAACCTCTGGGGGGAGCAAGTTTTTTTTACATGGACGTTTAAAGGGGGCCCTGGCCACCAATTTTCTTATAACGTGGGGGGGCCCTGGCCACCAATTTTTTTTATAACATGGGGGGGGCCCTGGCCACCATTTTTTCCCCATGTGGGGTCCTAGCCACAAATATTTTTGAATAGGGGGCCCTGACCACAAATGGTTTTTTTAATGGGGGGGAGCCCTGACCACAAATGTTTTTTTCAATGGGGGTCCCTGACCACCAATATTTTTTTTTATTAGCATGTGGGAACCATAGCCACCAATGTTGGACCTGTGGGGTGGGGAGGGCAGACCTGTAGGTGGGGCTTGTGGTGGGCGCAAGAAATTTTTTCGTATGGGGCCCTGCGATTTCTGATGGCGGCCCTGTTTGCACATCTCCATTATAAGCTTCCAATTCAGTGAGCAGATAAGTCTTCCAGATCTCCAGTGTAAACTTCCCTTAGAAAAATACAGGCCTCCACTGAAGGTTTCACATTCCCTTGGCCTCAGCAGACACGTTTTGCAGATCTCCACAGTAGGCTTCTTATTCCCTTGGCAGATAAAGCTTTGGAGAATGCACATCTCTGTTGAAGGCTTTCTATTCACTCAGAAAGTAAGTCTTCATTGAGATCTTCATTGTAGGCTTCCCATTCCATTGGCAGATAAAGTCATAGAGAATACAGATCTGTACTGAAGATTTTTATTCCATCTAGGGATGCACCGAATCCAGGATTTGGTTCGGGATTCGGCCAGGATTCGGCCTTTTTCAGCAAGATTCGGATTCGGCCGAATCCTTCTGCCCAGCCGAACCAAATCCGAATCCTAATTTGCATATGCAAATTAGGGGCGGGGAGGGAAATTGTGTGACTTTTTGTCAGAAAACAAGGAAGTAAAAAATGTTTTCCCCTTCCCACCCCTAATTTGCATATGCAAATTACGGTTCGGATTCGGTTCGGTATTCGGCCAAATCCTTCGTGAAGGATTCGGGGGTTCGGCCGAATCCAAAAAAGTGGAATCGGTGCATCCCTAATTCCATCAGCAGATAAGTCTTGCAGATCTTCACTATAGTTTTCTTTTTCTCTTGGTAGACAAGGTCTTGCAGAATGTAGATCTCTACTGAAGACTTCCCTTTAACTCAGCAGATGAGCCTTGAATATCTCCACTGTAGGCTTCTAAAGCTGCCCATAGATGTAAAGATTTTTAAAAGATCTTCAAGCGATATTGTCTAGTTGAAGCCAGGAAAACTGAGGGTAGCTGCCTGCTTGGCCCTGCAAACAATTGTACAATGGATAAATTTCACTGTGACCTATGAAAATTTTCTAACCTGGCCGATCAATATTCTGACCGATGACGGACAAAAATCATTAGATGCACGATCGTTCGATTCTCACTAACCTCACGCTAATTTTACGGATTGGTTGGATTGCACTAAAATTGGTCATTCATCAAAGAAAAATCTTTGCATCTATAGGGGCCTTTAGTCTCTTGGCAGAAAAAGTTTTGCAGAATGTACATTTCTGCTGTAGGCTTCCCATTCCTTTTGCAGATAATGCCTTGCAGAATACAAATCTCAACTGAAGGCTTTCTATTCACTCTGCAGATAAGTCTTCCAGATCTGCACTACAGGCTTCCCTTTCTATGGCAGATAAGCCTTGTAGAATGCAGATCTCTACTGAAGGAGATATCCTTTGAAGGCTTATTCGTAGTCTTACAGATCTCCACTGTAGGCTTCTTGCAGTCCAAGTCTGATTCATTACTAATCAAACTTGGACTGTGGTGTCTAGAGCCCACCAAGGACACCACCTCAAGGGCCCACCCCCGATGCAAACACCCCACCCCCCCAACATCTTCCTGCCCAATATGTACCCGGCATTTCCTTCCTCTTGTCTCCTTGGGGTTGCTTCAAAACCATTGATAGGGTAAGGAGGTCACAAATAACAGGAAGGCAGTTGTTTGGGGTTGGTCAGGGTCAACCAGGTTCCACCAGGTTTTCTTCTGGTGTCCCACAAAACCGAGTGACGATGTCCCTGCGTGCGGTAACGCTAGCAAATTGACGCTAGTGTTAGCCACTTCGCCCTCGAGTAAATATGCCCCCAAGTGCCTAAGCTCAGGTACATCAACTGACAACAGCCCAGAACATGTGCAGTGAATCAGCAGAGAAGAAGATGGGGAGCTACTGGGGCATCATTAGAGGCAAAGATTTTTGCTGCTAAAGGGCTGTGGTCGTCTTGGGCTGGTACAGAAGCCCAAACCTTATTACTATAAAACTGATTAGTAATTTGATCATGCTGTAATAAACAAAGGCACCATGATTCTTTGTCATCTCTGGTGAGTTGTAAGTGTAAGGCAGTCACCCTAAGATCAATAAGAACTATATATTGAATATTATATGGCACTGTGTATACAAGTAGTGCTATATAAATGCAAATATCGATATATATGGATACAGAGAGAGCAATCGTGCTATAAAATGCTAAATATTTAGTAATCATTTGCACAAAGGGCAGGGATATTTTTTATCTCAGTTATGGAGGGTATAACACAGCAGAGCAGGGTCATTTGACGTAATAAAAACAAACATTTTTTTTTTTTTAAATCTACAAATCAAAGGGAACAGAATCCGGCAGAGGCACAAATAATGAGTGCAATTAGGACACGGCGCCGCGTCATCTCTCTCTTTGCTGAATGAAAAATACAGATTTCCACCTCAGAAGATTTTTCACCCCTAACAGAATATTGCCCTGAGCCAGGCTCGTTATTGATGTGTCAGCAGGAGCATTTGTACAAGGTCAGGCAGGGGTGGCTTTTGTGTGTAAAGAAACCGGTGGTACTGTAACTCATTACACATCCCACTGTACAGCCGCTCATGTTGTGATTAGGGTCCCCGGCCAGGAAAATCAATCCGAATTAACCCTGAGCAGGAGAGATCCTATCAATGATACTGGGGGGAGCTTGGAACGGGTATCAGCAGCTCCTTGCCCAGGTTCTGGAACCCCTTTCTCAGAAGCACTGACAGTTTATTACACTTAAGGGGTTCTGCAGCAGCTGAGACTAAGTCATTGCACAGCAGTCCAGTCCAACAAGTACTCCAGCAACTGTTGTAAAACTACAGCTCCCAGAATTCCTTAGCTATTAGTTGATGCTTAGTTCAGCATTTTAGTTCAGCATTGGGTGTAACTAAAATCTCTGGTGTGCCCTCCTAATTAGCGCGCATTCGCTTCAACAGTAGCTAGTAAGGTAAAATTTGGACCACCCTATTTTTACATATATAAGGCCCTAAGAATTTCATGATGTCATTGGAGGAGGAATATTTACCACTCTCGAGCATACTAAAACCGACGCAAATTTGGGCACACATTGACACTTTGCAACTTGCACCCTTTCAGCCTACTCCGATGAATTATGCGCAAGTGCATTGATCAGTGGAACCTAGAATTACTGTCAGTCTGGGCCTGGCGTCGATTCCGAGGTTCCCTTAGCAGGTTTTCGCCCACTGACTCGAACCACGTGAATTGGGCGCTAGTCGAACACAACACAAATGCAAGGGATAAAAAAGGTGCCGCAACGTGCTGCCCATTGAGCCGAAATGGATGTCCATATTGATGCAGGATGCACAGGGTGATGCACTGATGCTGGAATTCTGAAAAATACTGCATTTTGGGTAAACACAGTGATTTTAGCCCAGATGCAGGGGAGCCTGGGGAAAAGGTGGGCCCAGACTGTGGGGTCTGCTTCCTCTATAGCTAATTGAAAACCCCCTCCTCCCCAGCCGTTCTCTTACCTGGGTCAATGAAGGGGGGCGCAAGTCAGGGCTTGGAGTTGGTGGGGCGGAGGAAAGATGAGAAGTGGGCGGGAGGATGGGGATCGGAGTGTGCTGGGGCCCGGCAGGGGGGCCCGGTGCACTCTAGTTACGCCACTGGTGGATTCCCTGAGCCCCCGGAATGGTGAGCGTGGGAGGAGGGCGTGAGGGGGTTACAATCACCCCTGGACAGGGAGATTAGTCACCCATGATAAATCTGCACGATCGTGGGATACTCATCTCTAGTGATGAACGAATTTATTCACCAGGCATGAATTCACATCGAATTCCCCCGTGGGAATACATACGCGTTGCTTCGTTTTTCCAAAGTCGCCGTAAGTTTCTTGGTGAGGAAACTTCAGGGCGTCTTAGCGATTCGTGTGTTTTCCCTCCAGTGATTTACACGATCACTGGTGGGAAAGCAGTTCAGGAAGAATGCAAGAAAACATCGTATTAGGGCAGAGACACACGCTCAGATTCGGGGAGATTAGTCGCCCAGCGACAAATCTCCTTTTCTTTGGGGTGACTAATCTCCCTGAACTGCCTCCCGCCAGCAATTTACATTCTAGCCGGCGGGAGGCAGTTCGGGGAGATTAGTCACCCGATGAAGAGATTTGTCTCTGGGTGACTAAATCTCCCCAATTCTGAGCATGTCTCTGCCCTTAGGGTGGCAATTGGTGTGCTTTATTTTCTGAAGTCGCCCGAAGTTGCCGCACGAGGAAACTTCGGATGACTTTGTAAATGAAGCTCTCTGAGTGCCATCCCGCCAGCAATTTACATTCTAACCGGCGGGAGGCAGTTCGGGAAGATTAGTCGCCCCACAGAAGAGGAGATCTGTTGCCGGGCGACTAAATCTCCCCGAATCTGAGCATGTCTCTGCCCTTAGGGTGGCAATTGGTGCCCTTTATTTTCCAAAGTCGCCCGAAGTTGTCTCACGCGGAAACATCGGCCCGCCAGCTCTCCCGCCAGCGATTTACATTCTAACCGGCGGGAGGCAGTTGGGGGAGATTAGTCGCCCCCGAAGAAGAGATCTGTTGCTGGGCGACTAAATCCAACCAAATCAACTTCGGGCGACTTTAGAAAACGAAGCTCTCCAAGTGCCATTAACGCTGTCGGTTTACATTCTAATCTGAGGCGGTTCGGGGAGATTAGTCATCCCGAAAAAGAGGGAATGACTAAATCTCCCCGAATCTGAGTGTGTGTCTCTGCCCTTAGGGTGGTGGCACACGTTGGTTACTTGGGGAAATTAGTCGCCCAGCGACAAATCGCCTCTTCTTTGGGCAACTAATCTCCCTTAAATGGTTTCCCGCCGGCTAGAATGTAAATCGCTGGCAGGATGGCACTCGGATTGCTTCGGCTTTCCGAAGTTGCTGAAGTTTCCTCATGCCGGCAGGAAGGCATTGCGGGAGATTAGTCGCCCGAAGAATAGGCGATTTGTCACTGGGCAACTAATCTCCCCGAGTAGCCACGTGTGGCATCTAGACCCTTATACAGTAGCTACACCCCAAATAAACTGCAGGGCATGGTCCTATCTCAGCTGTTCCTATACACCATCATTTTCATCCCATGTGACACCCACAATCAGATTCATTTGCACTGAGTTTTGCTCTGGACAAGAAGTAGCTTTTGGGCAACTCTGTCCTTTTATCACGTGTCTCACTGCACCCCAATAGTGTGAGGTCTGTCTCCACTTGATCCTACCGAGCCCTCCCATTAAGAGAAGGTTGATCCCCTTGACCTTGGCTGACCCCCTCCCGTGCTGAGCAGAAGCAGTAGCAGCAGTCGCAGTCGCAGCAGCAGCAGCAGAAGGGAGAGGTTTTGCTGCAGTGTCTCTTTGCCGCTACACAGAGGATTGGCTGAAAGCGCGGCAGACGCGTCTCGCTTGCGATGCCCAGAGGTGTCCGATCTGCCCGGAGCCGTTAGCAACAAGCAGCCCCCGCACCGGTGCTTTCCATTCCCCCTCCCCAGGCAGAGGGGCTGAGAGCCGGCGAGCAGGGGAAGGACGAGGCTGGGAGATGTGGGGAGAGGGAGATAGAAGCGCATGTCTCATCCTCCACTAGACGCTCCCTCCAACTGCGACTCCACCATCTTTGCATGTGCAACACTGGCAGCCGGACATCAGCAGCTCTCCCGGGGGCTGCGGGGAACAACATGCCCAGGACGGATCTCTGCTGCCGCTGCCGCTGCTGCTACTAAATCCACTGCGACTGCTTCACTTCCCTTCTAGTGGCTTTTTTTTTTAGTCTTGTCGCCCTCCATGCGTCTCAGCGGCGTCTAGACTGGGAGAAAGAGAGAAGAGAAGATGCGGATGATTTACCAGCAGATGCTCCTGGTCTTCTCTGGCTTTTGGGGGCTTGTGATGGGGGCCTTTCCTGGCAGCGTCCAAATAGGTAAACTGGGGGGGGGGTTATTCTAGGGGAGTCTTTAAACTTATCCACCCCTGGTGCCTTCAAGTTACAAAATACCCCCATTGCAGCAGGGATAGACATTATAAGATGCCCAGACTCTTCTTCTCCTGCTGCAGTTGCTTTTATACAAGGGCTCTGACATAGGGGACCCCCTAGTTGTGTGTCTTGCAGGTGCTTCATTTACTCCTCCAGGAACTTGGGGATTGCACCAACTGCACCTGCCATGGATAGTCTGCTCCCAACAGGGCTGAAACACCATTTTAATCCCCTACAGCTGCTGCAGAACCTCTTTGTAAACTTGCACAGCGAATCAGCCCAGCTTCTTTCCGAAAAGAGGTTCCGCAGCAGCCTCATTTTTTTTTAATTAGCCTTTTATAAAACAGCTCTCAGAACTTCCACAGAAGGGCTGGAACTGAAAACAGCCACAAATAAAGAGGTTCTGCAGCTGCCTGATGGTTTAGCGGCAGCAACGTTGGATTAAACGAGGGCAATTTCCACCGTCCTGGGGGTTAATGATTACCAGGCAGGCCCATCTGTCTCTGCAGTGGTTGATCTGCTTTCAGAGCTAGTGAGGCTCAGAGATGGGGGCAGTGGATGCTGCAGTGGAGTTGGAGGGAGTCCTGTGCGGATCTGGGTTTCTGGTCCGTGCCAGAGATAGAGACAGAGACACAGAGATAGAGATAAAGAGATGGGTGCAGGGATGCTCTGGATCCCTTTCTAAATCATTGTAATAATTCTGGCTCAATTCTCACTACATTGAATTGTAAACTGTCAACTGGAAGCAAATGGTTAGTTCTTTTGGAACAAAGGAACAGGAATGGTTAATGCTACTAGTTAACCAGTTACTGCCACCCTCTAGCTGATTCCCAAAGGCTTGCAGCGGGCGCAGGGCAACATCAGCTTTAGGGCCACTGGTTGGACATCCCTGTATTATCATCAGTGTTTTTTCTTCTACTTGGGGGGTCCTTTAGTGAATCTCCACCAACACAGACCCCACCCCCCCTCCCCAATCATATCATTCATAGATTCATAGTCCATAAGGCGGCTGCTAATGAGATTCAGTGATCCGGCGACTCCGGTGTCCTTGTGTAATAATATCATGTTGCAGTTGAGACCCAAAGTTAATTTCATTCCCCTGATAATCCCTTGCCCAGCTGAAGCAGCATGCACCGTGTGGGGCTCTCAATCACCCATGGGTGCATTGGGACCTACTTAACATTCATAGAAAACTAAAGGGATTCAAAGGTCACAGTGATTATATCAGCCATTCACTGTTATAATAGTATCCGGCATCCGTTATAGACCTAAAGATAAATGCAGCCACAGCAGCATTGGTACCGTGTAGCCAGCAATATCTGCTGTAGATACAGTGTATGGTTAAATGAGTGTTGGCTGCAGCCTGTAATACCGAGTAATGCATGCATTGTCACCGTAATTAATGGAACCCTATTCCTGGCACCTGGAAAGGAACAGAGCTTTCTAAACCTAATTTTGCCCTATTTCTGATTTTATTTTCCAGGTGGACTTTTCATTCGAAACACAGATCAGGAATATACCGCTTTTCGGTTGGCGATTTTTCTCCATAACACCAGCCCCAATGAATCGGAAGCACTTTTTAATTTGGTTCCTCATGTGGATAACATAGAAACATCCAACAGCTTCGCTGTCACCAATGCCTGTAAGTATTAATCCCCCCCCCCAGAAGCAGAGCTTGGGGGCTGAATGTAAAAGGGATGTGCTACAATGGAGGGGGGGTAATGATTCCTCTTTCCCATGGCCGGGATAGAAAGCCAAGGGATAAATACTTGTTAGCTTCTGACCTCGCACAATCCACTTGCTGACTAATCAAATATGACATTTCCTTGGTAATGCAATGCAGAAAGCGGCAAAAAAAAAAAAGGAAACATTTGGGTGGGGGGAGGCTGGGAAAGGAGGGAGCGCGTGTGACATTGAGATTTATGCTCATTCCCTCCCTCTCGAGAAGCCGGAGATTTGTCCTTTGTGAAGACCTTATAAAAGTGCACATTAAATAAGAATTATACACTTACATGCAATTAGCGGCTGCTGATATATTGTAGGTTGTCACCAGCCCCTTACCGCAAAAGCCATAATTGGAATGAACACAAACTGCAGGAGTGAATACCCTCATCATCAGTATATACCTGGCACGTCCCACCTACAGGCCCGGACTGGCAATCTGTGGGTTCTGGCAAATGCCAGAGGGGCTGCTGTAAGTTGCCATAGACAGTCACTATTTATTGGGCTGGTGAGGGGCTGCTTGGGCCTCTGTGTACTTGGAATGCCAGGGAATATTGTGAATCCCAGTCCGGACCTGCCCACTTCCATCTGTTGACAAACTAGAACTTTCATTGTCTGGCAGTGGATGGGATGCTGGGAGTTCTGCAACAACAAAAATTTACCTTAAATAGCGCTTATAATAATAATAATGTGATTAGTTTTCATACAGCCATAGGGCAAGTGGTAAGGACAGGGCCTCTGTGTCTGCTGCCGCTCCTTTAATTAAGTCAGCGGACGGGTAGGGGGTGGGGCATCTGCGTGCCTCTCGCTCTACCGTGTTGGGTGAGAAATGCAAAAAAAAAAAAATGCTGGTTTGCACTCATTTTAACACTCTCAACCCTATCTGTGGTTTCCTCATCTAACTGAATCTATACCCTTCATAATACTGCACTAGTGGTGTGCGGGTCGAGAAAGGCCCGACGTTAGAGCCTGGAAGCCGGCAGTGCTGGGCCGAAGATTTTGTGTAGGAGCAGGCCTGAACCCTCCCAACCTGCGGCCCACAAATCACTATACTGCACCCCCTGGTTCTCTAAAATTATTTTGAGTTGTGCTTCATCACCCAGTGCAAAAAGTACAAACACACCAAAGTGCATAAGGGTCAGGGCTCATATTCGGGGAGATTAGTCACCTGGCGACAAATCTCCTCTTCTTTGGGGGGCGACTAATCAACCCGAAATGCCTCCTGCCGGCTAGAATGCACTCGGATCGTTTTGTTTTGACAAAGTCGCCCGAAGTTTCCTCGTGAGGCAATTTCGGTGGACTTGGAAAACGAAGCGCTCCGAGTGCCATTGCACCGGAGATTTACATTCTAGCCGGCGGGAGGCAGTTCGGGGAGATTAATCGCCCTGAAGAAGAGGTGATTTGTCGCGGGGCGACTAATTTCCCCGAATCTGAGTGTGTGCCCTGACCTTAGGGATGCAGAAATAGACTTTGCCTTAAAAAAAGTCCCAATCTCCATTGTCATCTGGCCAAAAGGCACCAATTGATAAAAGAGAGAGAAAACACAAATGACCTCCAGAGAGGTCCCAAGCCCAATGGCTACACATCACCTTCTAAATTTACTAAAAGACCTAGGAGTCAGTCATATTGCACCAAATACAAGAAAGATACAAATATAAAAGTAGCAAAGTGACAAACAATCGAGATAAAACTATATACAGTAAATAAGTAAAAAAGGTGCCCCAAAACTTACACTTACACAACAATGGCCGACGTCCAATCAAAATTTTCCTGCCAGCCTGATTGATGAACCGACCGGTATCCAAGTTTTCTGCCGATGTCGGTCGGCTCGTCTCCCACTATACACGCACCCAATATTGTACAAAAAAAATTTCGTACAATATTTTCGTACAATAGTATCGGTTTGTCTATGGCCACCTTAAGTGATAACGATCAGATTCTCATTGGAGGGTTTTTCTGCATATTAGTGAAACTGGCGCTGCTTGGGGCAAAAGGGGTGGTTCACCTTTAAGTTAACTTTTAGTATGTTATAGAAAAGTCAATTCTAAGAAGCTTTTCGTTGGTCTTTATTATTTTTTTTTTGTTTAATAGTTTTTTTTAGTTATTTGTCTTCTTCTTTTTCTGGCTCTTTCCAGCTTTCAAATGGGGGTCACTGACCATATAAAATAACTGTAAGGCTAAAATTGGATTGTTATTGCTCTTTTTATTACTCATCTCTTTATTCAGGCCTCTCCTATTCATATTCCAGTCTCTTATTCAAATCAATCCATGGTTGCTAGAGTAATTGAGTGGGACCCTAGCAACCAAATTGCTGAAATTGCAAACTGGAGAGCTGCTGAATAAAAAGCTAAATAACTCAAAAACCACAAAAAATAAAAAAACAATTGCAAGTTGTCTCAGAATATCCCTACATCATACTAAAAGTTAACTCAAAGGTAACCCACCCCTTTAACCCTTGATAACAGTGTAATGCATGATGGGATTTGTAGTCCAGGAACAATGTAGTAAAAGGAGGCTGAACCTGCGGTGCTTGCAGGTTACATAAAGTTATAAAGTTACAGGCAAGGAGAAGACATGAAATATGTGCCCCTGTCGGCAATTGGTTTGTGCAGCGGTTACTCTGGATTAGAGGAATTAGGGAGGCAGTGATGTGGAAGGTTGACTTTATAAGTAGGTTGACGCTGATGCTTGATCTGCTGATGTCACTTAAGGCTGAATCGCTCTTATATTCTGGGTTATAAATGTCCGTTATCATCACATAATGCATACATCCTCGGCGGGAGGCTCCCTGCCCCCTTCTAGGGGGTGACAAATCGAGTTAGAATCAGCTATAGCTGGTTTCACAAAGGAACCAGAACACGTCACTGCTTCTTCTTATTAATAATAATAATAATAATAATAGTACGACCAGGGCTTCATATCCCAGAATGACATTTCTATAATGTACGTCCCCTTTAAAGGGGTGCTTTACCTTTAAGTTAACTTTTAGAATGTTATAGAATGGCCAATTCTAAGAAACATTTCAGTTGGTCCTCATTATGTATTTTTTTGTTATAGTTTTTTGAATGATTTGCCTTCTTCTGGCTCTTTCCAGCTTTCAAATCTAAAAACAAATGCTCTATTAGGGCTCTTACTGACGAGCATTATTAACTGCGCTCCCCTGCGTTCCGTTTTTCTGCGTTCAGCCGCAGGGGAGCGCAGGAATAAACACATTATATTTTTTCCAATGGGGCTGTACTCACACAGGCGCATGTAGGCGCCGAACGCAGGTTGAGATGCAACATGCTGCATTTTTCCTGCGTTCGGCGCCTACATGCACATGTGTGAGTACAGCCCCATTGGAAAAAATGCGTCTATTCCTGCGCTCCCCTGCGGCTGAACGCAGAAAAACGGAACGCAGGGGAGCGCAGGTAAAAACGCTCATCAGTAAGAGCCCTTAGACTGCACATTTATAGCTATTGCTACTTTTTATTACTCGTCTTTCTACTCAGGCCTCTCCTATTCATATTCCAGTCTCTTATTTAAATCGGTGGCTGGTTGCTAGGGTAACTTGGACCCTAGCCACCAGATTGTAGAAACTGCAAACTGGAGAGCTGCTGAATAAAAAGCTAAATAATTCATAAACCAACAATAAAAAATGAAAACCAATTGCAAATTGTCTCAGAATATCCCTCTCTACATCATACTAAAAATGTAGTTAAAGGTGAACAACCCTTTAAACATGGAGAGGGGGATGGGGGAGAAGAAATCCCTTAGCCAAAACAGGAGTGATAGCTCACATTTTGTCTAAGGGATTTCTTCTCTGCCATCTCCCCCTCCCAGTTTAATCCACAATCAATTTCATCCATTTCTTTCTTGTAAGAGAGGCTGAATTTGCATTTGTATTTGCCTACATTATTGCAGCCCTCCACCCCCATCAATTATACAGACCAAGCACTTTCCTTTGGGGCTTTAGTGTGCGGTCATTAGTGAGCTCAGGGATACCAAGTCCCTTCAATGTTATTAGCCGCCATCAAACTGATGATTTAGCTATGCAAATTTTTTTTTTTAATATATGTTTTATGACTTTATGTTCCCAAATGAATCCTTTTTTTTTTTTGGTCAACCAACTGACTCATTGTATTTGACAGATGACCATTTCGGTCAGTGATGTGTGCTGCTCGGCTGAGAAACTGCTGACCGACTCTTACTATCCTGGTACAGCTTAATGACTCATGTTGTAGAGGGAGGGCATCGCAGCATGAGTCAGTTGGTTGCATCAGGGAAAACTAACTTCCAATTGGTTGCTATGGATGACTGCACTGCTGTAATTTAAAGGGGTCGTTCACCTTTAAATTAACCTTTAGCATAATGTAGACAGTGAGAAAATCTGCAATTGGTCTTCATTTCTTAGTATTTCTGTTTCTTTCACTATTTCGCTTTTTTGTTTAGCAGCTCTCCATTTCAGGATTTCAGCTGCAATCCTGTTGCTAGGGTGCAGTTTACCCTAGCAGCCAAGCTTCGCTTTGAAAGAGAGAGACGGGCATATGAAAAGGAAGGGGCCTGAATAGATGGATAAATAAAAATTGTAGCCTCAAAGAGCAATCATTTTTTGGCGGCTGGGGTTAGTGACCCCCCATTTAAAAGCTAGAAAGGGTAGAAGAGGAAGGCACCTAATTCAAAAACTTCCAAAAACAAAAAATGCAGACCAGTTGAAGAGTTATTAAGAATTGGCCATTCTATGACACATACTAACAGTCAACTTAAAGGCGAACAAGCATTACATTTATTTCCCATAGGGGTCATTTACTACTTGGAGGCAAGGTAGAAAGTGCAAAAAATGGGCACAATCCACGTGGTTTTGGACTTTGCACCCTTCCTGATAGAATTATAGCAGCAGGTTCCTGATTTAGCATGAAGACCTGCATGGGCACAATGTGCAGCTCTCTCTATTCATGCAGGGTGGGGGTAGGCATCTCTGTGTCCCCCTATCTGTCATTCATATGGGCAGTTTTAGAGTAAATGGGCTCTGTATCCACCACCTGCCCTATAGCAACCTGACCCAGATACATTAAGGGGCACCCCTTAGTGTTCTTGCATTTTTGTCTGATCTCATAATGAACTGACCCTTTAGTCTTTTATTTTTAGAAAGTAAGGGCCCTTACTCACGGGCGTTTGAAGCTACGATGCCCTGCGTTACGGTTTTATGCATTCAGCTGCAGGGGAGCGCAGGAGTAGACATGCTTAGTGATGGGCGAATTTATTTGGCAGGCGCGAATTTGCGGCGAATTTGCGAGATTCGCCGCCAGCGAATAAATTCGCGAAACGCCGGCGTCAAAATTTTTTTTAAAAAAAACGGGCATGGCGTCAAAAACGGACGCCGGCGTCAAAAAAACGGGCGCCGGCGTCAAAAACGAGACGTCGGCGCCGTTTCGCGAATTTTTCGCCGTTTCGTGAATTTCACCCATCACTAGACATGCTGAATACTTTTCAATGCGGCTGTACTCACACAGACGCATGTAAGCGACGAACGCAGGTTGGGACGCAGCATGTTGCATTTTACCTGCGTTCGGCGATTACGTGCGTCTGTGTGAGTACAGCCGCATTGAAAAGAATTCAACATGTCTACTCCTGTGCTCCCCTGCGGCTGAACGCATAAAACCGGAACGCAGGGGAGCGCAGCTTCAAACACCCGTGAGTAAGGGCCCTAAAGCAGTATTCTGGCCTTTGTGCTGTGCAGGGATACGACAGTACAAAGGATCCCCCACATGTCAGCTGTAAAAGGGAAATAAAGGGCAAGTTCATCTTTACAGAAACAGAAAGACTTAAAATATATTGCATTGGTCTGTCTAGCCTGCAACTGAAAATAAGTCTGAATATCAGGGTCAGTGAATCGTCTGTTTTATTGTTTATTTCTCTTTTCAGGCCATCCAATACTTATCTTCCATATTGATTTAACATCTGCTCCCTGGTTAATAGGGTAATGAACCCCTAGCAGCCAGTTTAAATTCCAAACCAGAGAAAGAGGTGTGTTTGTGTGGCCATATCCTTACAATATCCTTTAAGGGTAATCCTTATATTTTACAATAGGAGGTACATTATCCCCTACATACAGACAGCTTTATGGCTTAGTCACATGCATTGGAATTACACACATATAATTAAAGGAAAAAGCTTCATTTTGCAAGACCTCCCGGCCCATGCATATTTATTGGAACTAATATGAAACATCCCATGAGCCCCGGTTCCTTATGAAAGCCATTGATTGGCTGCGTTTAGCGGAAACATCAATAACAAATTAAGTACTGGACAATGTGTTGTCAATAGGATTCAGAACAGATGGCATCTTATTTGTCAGAGCATAGAGAGAGGGAGAGAGAGAGGTTCAGTGATTACTGAGGAGCCTCTGTGGTGAGGGTGGGTCAGAGGGTGCTGTTGGCAGGGCAGTGATGGAATGCTACAAGGATTGATGTCACAATGTGATTTAGTTAATGCAGCCTGTTCATTCTGATTTCCTATTATCCAGAACTCCAGATCTCATTTTTTTTTTCTGGTAGATCCAATTGACAAGTTGTGTCTATTGGTTTGAGGCACAAGGAGATCCACACCTTATACCCCTCACCCATTTAATTAATGAATCAGTTCTCTTGTGTGTGTATCAATACATTGACATGGATAAAAGTAAAATACACCCTTTCTGGATAGGTGTAAGTTCACTGCCTGTTTATGGAAATGGCCAGTATAAAAACGTTGACACGTGCATGTTCTGTACAGGGAGCCTTATTTTGGGGAAATCGGAGTTCTGCATATGGCTGGGAGTTGCCATACTGGTTGCCTTTACAGATGTATATAAGAAATGTGATGAAGTAAATTGAATGTAATGAAATAATGGCCTTTAGTGTTTATGAACAGCAGCTGATTGTTAATCTGGATTTGCTTAGCAATTGCATTTAGTTAAGTGTTTTTCAGATATGGGGGGAGGGATATTGCTTTTGAGCCCATTATAGAACTGTCCATGTCAATGGTCTCTTTAAGATACACGTGTTAGTATCACTTTAACATATCATTTCTAATGTATCACGCAGGTATACAGTAAAAAAATGCACATTTAAGGCCGTGGTTGTTTAACTTTTTTCCAGTTCAAGCCCCACTTGAAGGTTCAACCTTTGACCAGGGCCCTCCTTTAGCAAAAAAACAAAGTTACAGATCTGTTATCTGGAAACCTGTTATCCGGAAATCTCAGAATTACAGAAACGCCATCTCCCATAGACTCCATTTTATCTAAATAATCCAAATATTTTAAATGATTTCCTTTTTCCTCTGTAATAACAAAACAGTAGCTTGTACTTGATCCCAACTAAGATAGAACAAATACTTAGCGGAAGCTAAACCAGCCTATTGGGATACAGGTATGGGATCCGTTATCTGGAAACCTGTTGTCCAGAAATCTCAGAATTGCAGAAAGGCCGTCTCCCATAGACTCAATTGTATCCAAATAATTCAAATATTTTAAATGATTTCCTTTTTTCTCAGTAATAATAAAACAGTAGCTTGTACTTGATCCCAACTAAGATATAATTAATCCTTATTCAAAGCAAAACCAGCCTATTTGAATTATTTAATGCTTTTATGATTATCTAGTAGGCATAAGGTATGAAGATCCAAATTACGGAAAAATCCCTTATCCGGAAAACCCCAGGTCTTGGATAACATGTCCCATGCCTGTATATGAAAATCATGGTGTATCAGCTATTTAGCCATAGGTTGTACAACATACAGTATAGGGCATCTAATTAGTTCTCCCCAAATCTCACCCCCAACTGGCAGTTGGGTTGAGTGCCCCTGCCACTGTGCCAAACCACTGCTCCCATCAATCAATCATCTGAATAACCTGAATCATGGCAGGCATGAGGAAACAAACAAGCTGAAAATGATGATCCCTTTGGTGTTGGGTCATTGGCCAACTGAAAAATGGTTGAGCCCAGCTTTTGTATGGCCCAGTCATGTGTGTGTGTGGCTCATTTGTAAATATCTGATTGGCTTACCGGTGAATCAGATTGAACCCATGATCAGCCATCTTTAGATCAATATAACAGGTATATCAACAAATCCTTATGTCAGAATATATATATATATATATATATATATATATATATATTATGTAACCTATGGAAAGGAAGATCTCAGCAATTTCACATCCTTGAAATAAAAGTTCACAACGTGCAGGTCACATTGACCAGTAAGAAATAAAATATTCTCTTAATAATACATTAGGCTATTAGACGTCAGCTCTGATTTCCCTGTAAAGCGCTCGCCCTGTATCCTTGTGCCTTTATATGGTAACACAGCTCCTCTGGGACTTCTTATGTAATTATGGCCTCAGTGACACACCATTGGGGATACGTCAGACCTTTATAATATTGCAGTGAAAATTATAATTAATGAAGCACGTGGCATTTTCTTGAATCCCTATACTGTACTGGGCACGTGAAAATGAAACATACGCGTGGCTGCATTGAAGGTCTTTGAAGCAATTCTTTTATGGGCAGGGCGCAGAAAAACATGGTTCCGGACACTAGAGATACTAGATTAAGTGCCTTAATATTCCTGCAAACTGGTGATTGTCCAGTATTTGCAGTTCGTGGACTATGTCTGTTTTTCTCTTATGCAAATGAAAAATTATTATAATAAATTTAAAAAAAACATGGCACCTGTCTTTACACTTTGCTCCACTAGGGGAAGCAGATCCCGTTCCAGGGGGGCTGCTTCATCTATAGTTGTAAAGAAATATCCCCTACTCAGCCACTCTCCTACCTGTGATCCAATAGTGAGAGATGCTAGTAGGGGCGGGGAGTGGGCTGACTTGGGGCAGGGGGCCTGGCACTGCTTTTCTCCCTGTCCTGCTCATAATTTATTACCCCTTTGGGCTTTGATATAAGCCTGTTGGTACCAGAACATGAATGAAGTCCAATGCACTGTAGATAAAATCCTTCTCTCATTAGTAAAATCCTAGCCAGAGGTGTAACTAGAGTGTGCTGCCCCCCTGCAAAAAAGGTTTGAAGGAAAGTTTAAAACTAAGTAAATCTTATCAGAAAGGTCCACCTAAATATACCAGTAAACCCTCAAAGTAATGCTGCTCTGAGTCCTCTGTCAAAAGAAACACAGCATTTCTTTCCTTCTATTGTGTACTCATGGGCTTCTGTATCAGACTTCCTGTTTTCAGCTTAAACCTCCAGGGCATGGGCTTGAGCATGCTCAGTTTGCTCCTCTTCCTCCCTATTGTAATCTGAGCCCAGAGCTATGAGCGAGCAGGCAGAGGCTCATGCAGGAAGTGATGTCACACCAAGCTAATACTGCAGCTGCTATCCTAAACAGAGAGCTTCTAGAGCTTTTTATTCAGGTATGGTAAAACATTATACAGAATAAATATAGCATTCTAGCTTGCACTATTGCAGCTAATCTATTGGCAATAAAAGGCCTCTTAAGAGGGGCCAGGCGCTCTCCAATCCCCATCCTCACGCCCAGTTCCTTTCCCAGCTCCACCCCGCCCCCATCCCGCTACTGCCTACTCCCGCCCGACTTGCATATCCCTTCCTCGCCACAGGTAAGAAGCAGACCTGCTTCCTCTATAGTTACGCCACTGATCCTAGCACACCATTATTGCTGTTTTTTCAACTTAAGTTTAAAAACAAAAAACACTTCTTCCCAGTGAAGCCCAGGCAAACTGACTGACAAATGAATGAACATATCTCATGTCCCTAAAGCAAAAATCTGAGCAGAATCCTGCACAAAAAAATCAATTGTCTTATGGCTAGAGGACACCCGTGTTCATGTGATTGAATCTACTAGGCTGACAGGGCCTCCCAATCCACAGATGTGTGCAATTTTCCAGCCTAATTAAAGATAGAAACTGGGTATTTAATAGATACAGAACAGCCTTGGATTAAAATATATCTATTTAAACACATTGTAAAATATGCTAAAATGCATCAAGGGATTGGATGTTTTACGTGCAATCTAGTTATTAGTGAATTACACGCACAGGCCTAGCGGTGCTCATTTGCTATGAATATTTATGAGAAGTCAAGTGTAGATGGAGAGATCACTAAAGTCTGCTGCATCTACAGTGGTCTATTAATTATGGGAAGATTTGAACCTGGCACATTATCAGCTGAATTTATTCCTACAACAGGGATCCTTTTGGGGAGTACTCATCTCTTCAGAATTTAGCAAGGTACCATGTTGAGCCTTTAATAAAGTTTATCAGATACAAGTGCTTGGATTGGTTTAGTGGCTCTGATATCCCTTGAATTTGACCAAATTTGGAGTCCTCACTATCCGATTATCAATTGCAATAGAATTAGCATAACAATCACAGTTTCAGACCTGCCCTCCTACTGGAACAGCATAATCACTCAGTTTCTTGGTCATTGACTGTCAGCTGCCTGAATGACTAGATAATTGATTGTTAGATAACCTGGCCAATCAGCTTAGTGTACCTCGGACTGCAAAACTCACTATTACCAAGGGTGTAGTCCACCCTCACTGGAATACGCAGTCTCAAATATCTAATAGATGTATAACCCTAATTTGGTTACAGTCTCTTTAAATAAGAATTAACCCATGGCAATCCAGGGCCCTGGGTCACTTTTGCGTATAAAAAGTACTGGGAACTGGGATTTACAGCACAGTGCCTCCACTTAGGGAACACCGAGAAGCACACCTCAGGGGATTTCCACTAGGAAAAATAAAACACACAGAGTTTGCAATAAAACAAATATAAACTTTATGTTAACTGTATTTAGTAACTATAAATGTAAATCACACAATATCACTTTACTCTGGGGAACCTGTGTGGACTATCAACCCCTGGCACAGTCTCTCAATGCCACAGTCCCAAACTCCGACATTATATGCAGAATAAATGCGGTCAGTTCAATGCCCCTTCCCCATGTAGCAGTACCTTTCCCTTTAGAATTAGTAGCCGCTCCCATGTGGCATGTACACGAGCAAGACCTGTCCTCACCCTGGGGAAACACACAGGGACCAAAAGATCCACAGGCAGGAGTTAGAAACTGTCTCTCCCTAATGCTCAAATACTTTATCCAGCAGAGCCTCTCCAGCCTGTAACTGGGCTGGATGATGTCACAGACAGAAAAACAGGGGAAGGATTTGTCTGATCCCCGACAGATGCAAAGCCTTTATCAGCAGTTAGTAATAATAGTCAGCTCATATTCAACTTCAAGTCAGTGGATGTGATTGCCCCTGATCATAGCTAGAAGCTATGACGGGTGGAGAGGGGTGTTCTGTCCAGCACTGTTTTCGATTGGATGGCTGTGGCAGGCAAAATGCTCAATGTGCCATCTATGTTTTTTTTGTTGTTTCTTGGGGGAAAACCTACAAGTTTTTAACGTCTTGGCTCTAGCAAGGTAGACAATTAGATTTCCAGTTCACAGATGTGTCATGTACTTACTTATCTGTAAAACAGAACAGTGACAACAAAAGGATTAAATTAGGGCAGGTTTATACAGATCTAATTACCTGTAGCTAAGGGCTCTTACAGACGAGCGTTTTTACCTGCGCTCCCCGGCGTTCCGTTTTTCTGCTTTCAGCCACAGCGCAGGAATAGACGCATTACATTTTTTCCAATGGGGCTGTACTCACACAGGCGCCTGTAGGCGACGAACGCAGGTTGAGACGCAACATGCTGCATTTTTCCTGCTTTCCACGCGCCTGTGTGAGTACAGCCCCATTGGAAAAAATGTAATGCGTCTATTCCTGCGCTCCCCTGCGGCTGAACGCAGAAAAACGGAACACAGGGGAGCGCAGGTAAAAACACTCGTCTGTAAGAGCCCTAAACAAACTCAGCTAATCAGCTAAAACAGTGGCAACAAAGGGGTTAAAGGGGGCTTTCACCTTTAAATTTACTTTTAGTATGATGTAGAGAGTGATATTCTAAGACAATTTGCAATTGGTTTCCATTTTTTATTTGTGTTTTTTGAGTTATTTCATTTTTTATTCAACAGCTCTCGAGTTTGTAGTTTAAGCAAGCTGGTTGCTAGGGTCCAAATTACCCCAGCAACCATGCAATGATTTGAACAAGAGATTGGAATTTGAATAGGAGAGGGTCTGAATTGAACGATCAGTAATAAAAAGTAGCAAGAAGAATACATGTGTAGCCTTACAGAGCATTTTCTTTTAGATGGAAAAATGAAACATGAATATGAAAAAATGAAAGTTGATTAGAATTGGCTATTATATAACATACTACATACTAAAAGTTAACTTAAAGATGAACCACCCCTTTTAGATGGGGGTTGTTTATACAGATCTCATCATATCTTTTTAAACAAACTCAGCTAGTCAGCTAGAACAATAAAAACAAAGGGATTAAGGCGGAGGGTTGTTTATTCAGATTTCATTTTCTCTAGTTAAACAAACTCAGCTAATTACAGGGGAGGGATAAGAGTATAATTGAAACAATGCTCCATTGCTGCTTTATAACTTCAAACTGTCACTTTGACTGATGATGACATAGCACTTACATTGTCAGCAGGAGATGGGTTAAAATGTGTTTTTACTATGAGTTAGTTGTCTATTGCTCCTTAAATGGTAATTTTAATTCTCAATGTGCAGACAGTGCTGGACTCTTGGCACTTTTTCCCAGAGACCTCACCCAAGGCTGCCAAAACAGTAACACGCAATAAGGTCATGATGATCATTCTCTATTACTTGAAGTTACTTGGAGCGGAACTGAATAGAACCCGTGAAGTTAAAATGTGCTTATCTCATATTGACTTCAAAATTTGGGCCACCATCTCAAACAGATTTCACATATTTCAAATTGAATTGCATTATCATTTTAATTAGTGATATATATTTTTCTTAAATCACACGCCATAAAAAGGTGTTTTGAATCCATTAAGAATTTAAATGCTTTTCCCTTCTTGTTTTAAAATACAAATGAACAAATTTGACATTTAATTAAAAATGTATCATTCTCAAATTAACGATAATGCGAGTCTCTGAGTGGCGCAGCATGAAACATAATATTTCTTTGCATTAAGTATCCTGACCTTTCCCTGAGAAAAGACTGATGTAATGTGACCTGATTTCTGGTGACTCATTACAGATATGCATTAAAAAAATGAATAAAAACGGGAGAGGAGGGGGAAATATACCAACTAATGACAAAACTTTGCAATTATTTACCTTTGGTAACGGGGACCAGCAGTATATGGGAATCTTGCTAATTATCCATCACATTTCTAGGGCAAACATAGGGGATAAAATATACTAAAAATTTACATTGCTTATTACTGAATGCAGGAATTTTGTAGTTTGCAATTTTAATTTAATTTTAAAGGGAGACTGTCCTGAGTGTTATTTTAACCTGGAACAATGTTTAGTACAGGTATGGGATCCATTCTCCGGAAACCCGTTATCCTGAAAGTTTTTAAAATTATTTCCTTTTTCTCTGTAATAATAAGGGTAAGGCCACACAAGGAGATTCGGGGAGATTTTGTCGCCTAGCGACTAATCACCTCGTCTTTTGAGCGACTATCTCCCCGAACTGCCTCAGCGTTTTTCCCCATAGGCTGCAATGAAAAGTCGCCTGCACTAATGCACACGCGGCGATGCGTTTTCTATAGTCGCCCGAAGTTGTCTCACTGAGGCAACTTTGGGCGACTATTGAAAACGCATCGCGTTAGTTGATCCCAACTAAGATATAATTAGTCCTTACTGGAAGCAAAACCAGCCTATTGGGTTTATTTTGGGGGTTATTTATTAAAGTCTAATTGCTAAAAACTCGAAAAAAGTCTCAATTTGTAGTGGAAAAAAACCTCAAGTTTTTTAAGAGTTATTATACCCCGATGCTTCAAAAAGTCTGAATCCGAAAATCCTGCCGAGGTTGTATATAAGTCAATGGGAGAGGTCCTTATCCTATTTAAAATAATTCCATAATGTTTGCCCTGCTAGGATAGAGTTTATTACATTCCATAGAGAGTCTATGATAATCCTGTTCATGCGTCTAAGGGCAGAGACACATGCTGCGATACGGGGAGATTAGTCGCCTGGTAACAAATCTTCTCTTCGTCAGGACGACTAATCTCCCGAACTGCCTCCTCGTGAGGCAACTTCGGAAAATGAAGTGCTCCAGGTGCCATCCCGCCGGTGATTTACATTCTAACCGACGGGAGGGCAGGAAAGGCAGTTCGGGGAGATTAGTCTCCACAAAGAAGAGGAGATGTCTCTGCCCTAATCTGGGACAACATTATATTTTACTGCTGTGTTTGAGGGCAAATCATTGAAAACTGATAATATCCAACATTCTCTTTTAAATACCTAATTATCAGTCAATATAGCAAAATTAAAGACTTGACAAGGCAACAAGTAGTTGCTTGTCTTAAATGCCTTCACACTTGCATATCCTTAATGGAGAAACGCTTTACCAAAAAAACCTTTACCCTCACCCCATGTAGACCCCACTCCCTCCTCCCCCCCAGCCTAACTGCCCCCCCCCAGGGGGAAATTCCCCTAACTTTTTACTTACCCCTCAGTGCAGAGTCACAGCATCGGCGTTCATGGCAGCCATCTTCTGGGAACATTGATTTAGATGCACAGAATTGGCTACTGTTAAACTCTCCTGTTTTGGAGATTATTATTATTATAAATGTGATCATTGTTCCCTTCCTTAGCTTATGCTGCATTTCTGCATTTAAATGGTTGTCAGTTCAATAACACAGAGCTGACACCATTCTAAAGCCATAAATATATACTTGGTATTCTATGTATCTGTGTGAACAGCAGGCAGTTTTACCAGAAGGCACAGATATTCCCCAGGGGTCTCCATCTCAAGAGACTGTCTGCCCTCTGGTAAAACTACATATGATGCAGAGAATACATGTGAGCCTTCAGCTTGGTGTTTTTGCACAGTGCCAGGTTGATTAATGTAGAATTTCTTTACAGAGAAAATTCCCAGGGTCTCCTTTTAAATACAACAATGTAATATAGTCGTAGCGATGATATTTGTTTCAATTATCAGGTTAAAGGGGTTGCTCATCTCCTTGTTGTGCCACCACCCTTAAATGTACTTTTAGTATGATGTAGACAGTGATATTCCGAGACAATTTGCAATTGGTTTTCACTTTTTATTATTTGTGTTTTTTAAATTATTTAGCTTTTTATTCAGCAGCTCTCCAGTATATAATTTCAGCAATAAAAGGCTGGACTATGAATAGGAGAGGGTCTGAATAGAAATAGGAGTAATAAAAAGTAGCAATAATAATAATAATGCATCTGTCGCCTTACAGAGCATTTATTTTTAGATGGGGCCAGTGACCTCTATTTGAAAGCTGGAAAGAGTCAGAAGAAAAGGCAAATACTTAAAAAACTGTCAACAATATGCTTAGAATTCTATAACATACTAAAAGTTAACTTGAAGGTGAACCACCCTTTTAATTACTTTGGTTAATTGCCAGAAAATGAGCAGTAAGGTGGTTCGACCCAGAGCGGTTTTGTAGGATCTAATCATGATAATGTGGTCATTTTATGCAAATTACATAATTAACAAGCTATTGGTGTTATTTTAATTCTAGTTAGCTACTACTTTGCTTAACTAGTCAGTCTAAATAGATCATTGGCTTTATGTATTTCAGCTCAACCAATCATAAGTCATAACAAGGCTTACAACAGCCATGTAACCAACACCCTGCTTTAGTTACAGGGTTATCCATGGCAGCAATGTGAACTCCAAATTGTGTGATCACCTTTGCCCCTGAACCCCACAATAAAATAAATATAGAAACATATAAGCAACAATCACGCTTCTATAATTGAAAGGGTATCAAGAGCATTGAATTTGCTCTAACATCATATATCACCCTAACTGGCCTTCAGGCTGGATATCACTTTTTGCAAAACAAGTTTGTAATGATATTAACCACAGTGATATATTCACAAAGGTATTATAAATGGTAAACATAAATTCTAATCATAATTATTAAAGATCTCGAGTTAGAGCCTCCCATTGGCTGCTTAAAGTCCTTATAAAGGGCTAGCTCCAAAGTTTGGAAATGTGGTTTAGGGTCTAGAACAGTGATCCCCAACCAGTAGCTCTTGAGTAGCATGTTGCTCTCCATCCCCTTGGATGTTGCTCTCAGTGTCCTCAAAGCTGGGACTTATTTTTGAATTCCAGGCTTGGAGGCAAGTTTTAATTGCATAAAAACTAAGTATAGTGCCAAGTAGAGCCTCCGGTAGGCTGCCAGTACACATAGGGCCTACCAAATAGCCAATCACAGCCCTTATTTGGCACCGCAAGGGACTTTTTCATGCTTGTGTTGCTCCCCAACTCTTTTTACATTTGAATGTGGCTCAAGGGTAAAAAAGGTTGGGGATCCCTGGTCTAGAAGATAGTAGCACAGTTTGAAGAATGTGGTTTAAAGTCTAGAGAAGATAAGCTCAAAATTTGGGAAATGGGGTTTAGGGACTAGAGGATAGCCCCAAAGTTTGGGAAATGTGGTTTAGGGTCTAGAAGATAGCCGCAAAGTTTGAAGAATGTGGTTTAAGGTCTAGGATATACGCCCGAAGTTTGGGAAACATAGTTTAGGGTCTAGAGGATAGCATCAAAATTTGGGAAATGTGGTTTAGGGTTTAACAGATTGCCCCAAAGTTTGGGAAATGTGATTTAGGGTATTAAAGATCTGACCTTTATTGTAAAAGCTCAGATGCAAATATATACAATTTAAGACAATATATATATATACACACATATATATAGAGAGAGAGAGAGAGAGACGGAGAGAGAGAGAGAGAGAGAGAGAGAAACAGAGAGAGAACAGAGAGAGAGACAGAGAGAGAGACAGAGAGAGAGAGAGAGAGAGAGAGAGAGAGAGAGAGAGAGAGATATGATGTATATACAATTTTTAAGTCATAGACTATTTGCTGCTTCGTTTTGCCATTATAACATACCTGCATCAATTCACATATAACTTTATGCAAAAACATAAAGGAGATTAAGCAACAGCAAACATAACAGATTTGAATATTTAACTTGAGCATAAAAGCTGGCTCGGTTGAAGTCACTTTTATGATAAATGCACACTTTTATACCCAAAAATAAATGTACGGTTTCATCACTTGGTTGCCCTTGAGTTCACTTTAGATGCATAATGATTATGTCTGCATTATCGCTGCATCTGTTCCTCTGTTCATACAAATGCATTACAGGTGGGCATTGTTTGTCATTACCAACATTTGTCACAGTTAACAGAACTCCTTTTTTTCCATTAGCAACTTTTAGCAAATTCAGAAAACAATGCCTGGCTCTAAAGAGATAAATAGTACATATTTTGTACCTTTTTTCTATGTTTAGCAATGCC
Organism: Xenopus laevis; assembly: GCF_017654675.1. Lineage (NCBI taxonomy): Eukaryota > Metazoa > Chordata > Amphibia > Anura > Pipidae > Xenopus > Xenopus laevis. Next base: position 169,817,315 of record NC_054373.1, read on the forward strand.
CATGTATAGACTTGTATATGATACCCAGTGATTGGGCTGCCCAGTGATTTGGCAAAAGGCAGATCACTCAAATTTTTCAGTGAGCTGGTCATTTGAAGCTTGAACCAGATTTTTTTTAATCATTTATTTAAATCCAGTACATGTTCATAGAAGAAAAGTTTACAGAACTAGTATTCCTATATTACACAGGAAAGGCATCACAATGGAAGATTTTCTTATTTTACCCCATGGGAAAACACTATATTAGTGTAAGAGAGGATAGAAAAGAAGCAGAGAAGTGGGATAGTGAAAGAGTGGAGAGAAAATATAGTTGGGGAGATGATGGTGGTTGTGAGGAACCAATTGAATCTAAAAGTTCTTGTCCACAAACCTTCGGGTAGATTTTACGGCGTTAATTAGCCCGTGTATATCTCACTTATATCTCTTTACATATGTGTCCTCTTAATAGAGGTCCTGAGCAGTATATATGTTTATAATTAGTCCTGGTTTGGTTGTACCAGATTTTAAGGAAATTTAAATATTTCATGTTTTGTTGATGCCCCTTATATGTAAGCAGAGAGGGAGAGATTTCATCAGCCGGCCAGATATTTTGTTTGGAGATGCTATACTCGGTTATTGTTGATTTTGACATTCAAAATAAATATTCACGGTGCCCAATGTGAATTTATGGTAATCTTGTTGGATTAAAACTATAACGAGGCTGAATAAAATGTGTACACACTGGCCCATTGAAAGAACTGAGCATTCATTGGTTAGTTTGGCTGTGTACATGGTGTCCTAAATTTGGCAGTACAGACAGGGCTGTCAGGTGGGTACAGGTGTATTACCATTAGGAACCCTGTGGAACAGGGCAGCCCAAGAGACATGAAAGCCAGAAGCGCACTTTGCAAATGGAGTGGGTATTTTGGGTATTGGCCAGGTTTTGGGCAGAAATGGAGTGACCATTTGTGTGGAGAGGATCTTGCCTTCATCGGGGCCTTATTCTAATTGTTGGCAGGGTCCAGGTGACTGATGGGCTAATAATTGCTAATTTATTAGTAATGGGACCATCATGATGACGTTGCCCCGAGTACAGACCCAGATTAGTTCGCTGGAGCCATTTGGGTGAGAGGTAAAATGTTTTCAAGATTACTCAACAAGTTGTAAGGGGCTTTGAATCCAAACCCATTGCCTGTTGTTAGGTCTAACTTGTTAGTTCATGGGTGCCATCCTTGTATTGCTTGATTCCTGTTTTGACCCTTGCCTGTCTGACTACTCTGAACTGTACCAATCCTGACCCTTGCCTGCCTGACTATTCTGATTCTACCGGTATTGACCCTTGCATGCCTGACTATCCTTTAACTCTGTCTGTACAGACCCCGGCCTGATTGACCTTGCTTGAACTGCGCTTGAACCAACCATTGCCTGTCTGACCCTGCTTGAACTCTGCCTGTACCGACCCCAGGCTGCCTGACTACACTTTTTGTATACTCCATGAACTGTTGCCTTCCGTCCAAAACCTCAGTAACAACCTTGCCCCTTTGCCTGTCCAGAATCTTGCTTTGCTCCTCTCTTAAGACCTGGCAATATCTGAGTAGCTGAGGGCTTCTCCCGAGGCCAAAAGCGGCTGCTGCAGGCAGAAGCAGAGCCGTGACCATGGAGCTTAGCACTTGTTCTGGATTTAGGGAGCCGATCACGACAGATTCTCTTTAGTAAATGCAGTGTCTTGACAACATTTTCTCTATTCACCCATCCTCAGATCCTACTTCTAGGCTCTGTTCAAGACTTTCCTAGGCTTTATGTGTATGACATCCTTATCAGGGGTGTAACTATAGAGGAAGCAGACCCTGCGGCTGCAGGGGGGGCCCCAGGAGGTATTGGGGGCCCAAAATAATGAGCAATTTCAACATATATTGGTAAAAAAGGGCAACCTCTGGATATGGTAGTGGCCCTAGAATTAATTTGCTGTGGGGCCCTGTAATATCTAGTTACACCACTGATCATTATTATAGTAGGATCTAGTCTACCAATGTTATTATTACAGATATAGAATCTGTTCCCAGAGGGCTTGGGACCTGATAAGGGGCCTTTTTGTTATTTGGATCTCCATACCTTAAACCATTTTTAGCACAAAGTGACTCACATTGTCATATTGACAATAATCAATTCCGAAAGCCAATATTTGTATTGTAATATACAGAAACAAACCAATTAGGGCAGTCAGATTTTTATTAAATGATTCCACTTTTCATTTTCTGTTACCTGCATGAGATCTATTGTCTGGAGTGGACCTTTATTATTCGGAAAGCTCTGAAATTTATCTATGTCATTTTCACAGTGTCTTATTTAAGCAAACAATTCTTCATTTTTGACTGATTTGCCCTTTTTCTGTACTAATAAGACAGTATCTAGTACTTCAAGTTAACTAATCTAGCACAAATCAATTTTGGAGGCAGAACAACCTCCAGGGGTTTTTCAATTTATATTTTTAAGCTGAAGGCATGGGTCTCATACACAAAATGAAATGCTATAGAAGTTGGGCTCAGAATGGAGCACAAGCCACATCTGTCTCTGTTTGTAGAATTGCCTGTGTTTGTCAAGGCATGAGGAAGGAGGGTGGATGACACATGAGTCATTTCAAATCAGAGCAATGTTTTTCTGGGGCCTTTAATAAGATAAATTATCCTTTAATATAAATGGTAAAACATTTTACTACTGGATGAGGAGGTTAAAATGTTTCAACTTTTATGAAGTCTGAATTTATTCTGTGTAGAGATAAACAGGTATAGGAGCTGTAGAAACCCGTTGTCCAGAAAGTTCTGAATTACAGGAAGGCCAGCACCCATGGACTCCATTTGAATCAAATAATTCAAATTTTACAAATGATTTCCCTTTTTTTTCTGTATAAAACAGTCGCTTGTACTTGATCCCAGCTAAGATATAATTAATTCTTATTGGAGGCAAAACTAAGATTTTTTAGTAGATTTACTGTATGGAGATCAAAATTTCAGAAAGATCACTTATCTGGAAAACCACAGGTCTTGGGCATTCTGGATAACAGGTCTCGTAGCTACGTTATTCGGACTGTTATCCAGACTGATCCAAATTACCATAGACTTAATTTTATCCATCTAATCCAAAATTTTAAAAATGATTACCTTTTTCTCTGTAATAATAAAACAGTAGCTTGTGCTTGATCCCAACTAAGATATAATTAATCCTTATGGAAAACAAAACCAGTCTATTGGGTTTATTTCATGTTTACATGCAGGGTCGGACTGGGGTGGTCAGGGCCCACCAGGGCTGCCATATCAGGGCCCTTGCACCCCCACGAGGGCCTCCCTCCCCAGTCGCAAACCCCCCTCCACAGTCGAAAACCCCCCTCTGTCCCTCTCCTGCCCCACTCGCCAGTGCGTACCTGCTCATCTTGATGCAATTGGGTGGAGGGGGAGGAGCAAGGAGGACAGACTCTGGGGAGAAGGTCAGGCACTGTGGAACGAGCGGGTCTGGGCCAGCAGGGCCCATGAAGGCTTGTGCCCACCAGGTTTTTTCCCAGCGTCCTTCTGGCCCAGTCCAACGCTGTTTACATGATTTTCTAGTAGACTTAGGGTAAGAAGATCCAAATTACGGAAAGATCCATTATCTGATCCTTACTGCTTTAGACAACTAAAGGAGCAGATTCTAGTTCAGAGATGCATTTTGTTCTAATTGAGTATTAGGGTGTGAATTCAGTTTTTTTTGTTGAATATTTTTGTATTGACTGTTGATAAAAGGGAAAAGGGATTTCTCAAGTCGCCAATGCTGATACCATTTAGACTGCAGATGTAATTCATGGTGCAGTTCATAATGAAGCTATGTCATATTAAGGTCATTTTTTTGTCTAGGAAGAGTATGACAAGGAGATGCACATAAGGACACAGTTAAGTACTCCAGACAATAGTTGGGCAGGTGAACGATTAAAAGAAGGTTCCGATGCACTGAAAAGGGCAAAATGAAGTTTGAAAGAATATTTTCATTCCCCCTGGCTGCAATGTTCTGCCCCAGTCCCAGCTGTTTACCCAGTGCCATTATTTTAGCCTCACTGTGGTATTATCAGGTGCAATGTGGGGGGTGGTCAGGGTGTAATACCAAGTATGAGATAATCTTTCATTATAGACAGAAGTGAGCAGTACAGTACAACAACACACATATTAGTCATTCATCTTCTGCAGTTGATTCTGGGGAAGGTACAGTACCACAGTATTTATTTCTGAATTAGACTTCATACTGTTGTATAGAGAGCTATAGAAACAAACTGTGACATTGATAGATGCGTTTGCAGATGTGTGGATGCATTTCCCACAGTTCACATACTTCCTGTAATGTTTCCTTTAAATGGATATCTGACATCCTGGGATATTTACTTATAAAAGCCACTTGCCCCCCCCCCCCTTTGAATGGCAAACGGTCCTCTCTTAACCCATTTGCCACCAGAGTGCTAAGCTCTGCATCATCATAAGAGACAATGTGCTCTATAAATGGCTTAAATCTTCAGCCTCACTCTTGCTGTTCCAGATATAACTCAGCTCAAATTCTATTAATTAGAAGTATACTGTCATAAATGGCTTTTGTGTGGATGAGGTGTAGGTGAGATGTATTTTATAACAGAATTTCTATCCTCGATGTACATGTAATAAATTAGCACAAATTGCAAACTTTTGGGCTAATGCCCATATTTTTTACCCACAAAGAAATGTTTTTGTCCCATAACGGGTACAGGTATGGTGTCTGTTATCCAGAAACATCCAGAAAGCTCCAAATTACAGAAAGGCCATCTATCATAGACTCCATTTTATCCAAATAACCCAAATTTTTTAAATTGATTTCCTTTTTCTCTGTAATAATAAAACAGTAGCTTGTACTTGACCCAAACTAAGATATAATTAATCCTTATTGGAAGAAAAACCAGCCTATTTGGGTTTATTTAATGTTTACAGGATTTTCTAGTAGATTTAAGGTATGAAGATCCAAATTACAAAAAGATCCGTTATTTGGAAAACCCACGGTCCCAAGCATTCTGGATAATAGGTTCAATACCTGTATAATATTTTCCAATCCAACAGTTCAGGAATAAAAATCTGGTAAAAGTCAGCACTGGGAGACTTTCTTGTTATCCAGGTCCTGCCATGTGTATTAAATAAAGGCATTTTACTTCACTGAAACAAGGTGCTGTATGCCAATCTTTTGCACCCATTTTAATACCTATTACTACATTGGTAAATATTAAATGAGCGGTATACACTGTAATAAGTTGCTAGCCTATGGGCTACACAAGTGATTCTCAACCAGTAGCTCATGAGCAACATGTTACTCTCCAACCCCTTGGAGTTTGCTCCGAGTGGCCTCAAAGCAGGAGCTTATTTTTTAATTCTAGGCTTGGAGACAAGTTTTGGTTGCATAAAAACCAGATGTACTGCCAAACTGAACTTCCTGTAGGCTGCCAGTCCACATAGGGGCTACCAAGAAGCCAATCACAGCCCTTATTTGGCACCCACAGGAAGTTTTAATGCTTGTGTTGCTCCCCACATTTCAAGGTGGCTCACGGGTAAAAAAGGTAGGGGATCCTTGGGCTACAAAGTGCTAAAAGCTTATAGAAGTCAAAGTATTAAGTTAAAGTGAGTCTCTACGTAAGGGTGCAGTTTTTTGTCTTCGATCACATAGCATTGATATTTTTAACATGGATGAGTTAGGGTGCACCTACTGTATTCATATTTTTCATCAGTTTTAAGAACAGTGTGAATTCATAGGGAAGAACTGTGAGGCACTACAACACATATATACTGTATGTGTTCTCATTGTATAGTATTTATTTTTTTAAAAATGGGTTTTCAGCTGAGATTCATGTGTCAGTTGTAATCATCCTTTTTATCTAGTTGAAGTGTTAGAATGTACACAGCATAGAAGTCAACGGAAAACTGTAAAATGCACACCGATCAAATGTGATGGAGAATGCATACTGGATGTTGGAATGATACAAATGTACTGTGAGCCACATACTCATTAATCAGCCATCTAGCCTCTTTCTGTAGCAGTAGCAACATCTCTGAATATGTACAATACAATACAAGCTCCTAATGCCAATTCCTCCACTGAATATCCGGATCAAAAGCTGCCAACGTTTTTCTTCGTTATGAAAGCCCGTTCTGGCAAACTTACGAAGATTGCCAAGCTTTTTTTGGTACGAAACAGAAAACCATAATCACACAGGTTTCCACTGAATATCTTGTTAAAAGCTGCCAACATTTTTGTTACAAAAGTCCATTCTGCCAAACTTACAATAATTGCTGAGGCACAAAACCAAAAGCCTAATCACGTGGGTTTCCTATATTGTTGCCTGAGCACTAAAGCTAGGTCAATAATAAATGGGCCTCTAAGAGAGTGTTGGAAGTCAGCAGAATTCCAAACCAATTCCTGATTTATTGCATCCCTTTTAATTATTGCTGTACAATATTTTTAAGAAATGTTGTTTAACTTTACTATGATAGTGTAGGGCGAATTTCTATACTTTAATATTTGGAAAACCTTACTCCTCTTGCCAAGGTCTGAAAACAAATGATTGAATTCTTATTCACACTACAGGCAATTGCCGGCTCCAGCAGCATAAAAAGTGGACCTTTCTGAAACTTTATGCCTTCTTAGTTCAAGCTTAGTAGTGATTTTTATGGGGAAATAAATAAATAAATATAATATATATATAAATAAATATATATATATAAGGTCCTTGTGTGGGACCGAAATGTTGGATCAATAAACGTTTTCTTTTTTTATCTTCAATTGCTGACTTGTAAAATCCTGTGAGTGCCATCACTTTATACCCTGTATGGACTTTCAATGCATGGGCACCCAGGTCTCGTCCTTCTATTTGGGGTGTGCAGCCCTTATATACTGTTTATATATATATATATATATATATATATATATATATATATATATATATATATATATATGTTGATAGGAAACAGACGTTCCCTAAAATAGTTACATAGTTAAATTGGGTTGAAAAAAGACAAAGTCCATCAAGTTCAACCCCTCCAAATGAAAACCCAGCATCCATACACACACCCCTCCATACTTTGACATAAATTATATATACCCATATCTATACTAACTATAGAGTGTAACTGCTGTGCAGGGAAACGATCATACTTTCAAACAGCAGGGGGAGCCCCCACCTTACTTCCCAGAACTCGAGCAGCTTTGTTTGTTTCCCTGTAGACCCAGTTCCGTAGACCCAGTGCAGTTTGCATATTCTGATTATTAATCAGTCTTGCTGTATCGGCTTTTATGGCAGAAATTATTTATATATGTATGTTTTCATAATTTATGACGCCCGCTAAGCTTAACCTCCCAACAGCAGCCCAGACCACACTGAGCATGTGTTTAGTCTTGGTCTTTCAAAGATGTATAACAGAGTTACAAGATGAAAGTCCCCTGTGGCCAACTTTTAAAGCATAAATCATTTGCTTAATTAGGCCTCTGGTGCAGTAAGTTCATGTTTATATTTAGTATACAAAATACAGCATTTTTATATTTTAGACTTTAGTTCCCCTTTAAAAGCAAACATCTTATTGGTTGCTATGGGCTACTGCTATTGGGTAAATGTTATTCCCTTTTATTACATACTGTATGGGGATTTAACTCTTAGTTAGTCAGCGACTTGAAGGGGGGGGGCACATGGGACATAACTGTTCGGTTAGTTTGCTTTTTAATGTGATCTATGTACTAAAGATCAAAAGAAAACAAACTGAACAGTTTTGTCCCAGATCCCTTGTATTTGGTTGAAACACGTTGGGGTTCTTTTTTTTATATTCTTATGATGAAATAAAGTATTTTTTTGTTTTTTGCAATGCTGGTGCACCCTGTTCTTCTCATTTTAAATAAAAAAGGTTTAACTGTAGCAGCCACTGGACCAATAACATATTGTCTTATATTAAAAGGGGTAAATTAGAGCGGGGGTCCCTGACATTTTTTACTCAAGAGCCACATTCAATTGTAAAAAGATTTGAAGAGCAACACAAGCATGAAAATGTTACTGGGGTACCAAATAAGGACTGTGATTGGCTATTTGGTGGTCCTTATGTGCACTGGAAGTCTAAAGAATACTCTGTTTGGCGGTACATTGTGTGAGAGGCTATTTGGTAGCCATTCTGCAGACTGACAGCCTATAGGAGGCTCAGTTTGGCAGTACACCTGGTTTTTATGCAACTAAAACTTACCTCCTAGTCAGGAATTCAAAAATAAGCACCTGCTTTGAGGCCACTGGGAGCAACTATTGATGGGCGAATTTGTTCTGCTTTCCAGCGAAATTCGCAAAACGGGCAAAAATTTTGCGAACCGGGATTTTTTGATGACGGCGACATTTCGCTGGCGTCGATATTGCATTGTGACAAAGACATTTGGTTTAAAATAGATCTTTAGACAAGTTAATAAATGGCTTGCACTTACAGAATGAATCTCTTCATTTCCTCTCGCTAAAATATCAATAATATCCCTATAAGGAAAATATACCACGGTAAAGACAAAATAATAATTTTCTCTCTTTCTGAAATTTCTTCAAATAATGACATATAGATGGCATCTATTATTATCTATTATACACCTGTTATAGTTTTATAGGTTTTCTGGACTTACATTTAATATATTTCTAGACCCTTAAAAAGCATCGTGGGCATTCTTCTATATGTAGCTATTTCTGTATTGTATCGTTCGTTTGTATACCAAATCTAATTATAAAAAAATCAATGTAGTCAAAATCAATATTGCTGAACAGTGCAATATGGCTATTATAACAGACATCATTCTAGAAAATAGCTACTGAAATAAACAACCTTCCTATATATTCTGAAATTCAAATAGATTTCTGGATTTTTTTTTTTTTACTAAAACTTGAACGTTATACGCTACTTGGCAGCAAACAAAATGCTCCCAGGTCACTTGAATGGGAGGCATCATAGGTTGCTAACCCTTGGTGCTTCCAATTTAAGTAACATGTTTTTGGTTGCCCCGCAAATGAAATGGCAGAAATCAGAATATCCTGTATAATATCAGGCTTATCTTATAAACCCTAAAGGAACAATAGGTTCAAAAGAGTTACAAATTACCTTATTATTGAAGTAAAAATATACCTCTGAAAAGAAATGTAAGAATTTAGGGTCGGAGTGGATAACTGAATTTTTTGGAAAAACTGATAAAGGGCAAATACATTATAAAATTCTTATGGCAAATCCAACCAACTAATATTCCAGGCTTTGTGTTTGACCATGGGTTGTTTGCTCATAAATTCTCCAGTTTTTCCAGTAGGATTCCCTGTTTTTTAAACCGTGGCTGGCAAACATTTTGGTTTAGAACACAAACAGCGTACTTTGTGCTGATAGAGCCATGACGGGACAGGCATTGTACGATCTGTCAACACTTCCCTTGTTAATTGATGGGTCCTTTTATTGCGCTTGCTGAGGAGTGTTGCTAAGGGATATCTTTGAAAGCTAATGATTTTACTCAGCTGTGCCCCTAGAAAAATGAATGGCTTTATGAGAAAGTCCAGAAGACTTCATGGTATGGGGAAGGAAGAGACTTCTACTTTTCTGTTAGCAGCAGAATGATAGCTGGAGACTTCCACAGCACTTCATAATATTTTCTTTTCCTCATAATAAATATACTCATAATGCTTTTTTTTAGGATTGATAACTATTTATATAAAATACAAAATATAACATACCGTATGCTTAGTAGCCCATGTTCTACTTATTTGCAATAAGCTGGTTATGATAAGTAAAGGGATTCTGACATGATTTGTATGGGGTCATTTTTATCTCTAAATGACATTGTTTACACTACACTCTCTCATATAAAATGGTATTCCTAAACCAACAAGTAATTTTTTGTTGTTGCTGTAATATTGCTGTGTAGACAGCCATCTCAGTTCATTGTGTCTGATCCTGTGCTTTCAGAAAGAGCTAGCACTTCATGGTGGAACTGCTTTCAGTTAGGCTATTGTTTCTCAGAAGGAGTCACAGTGGGACTTGGATTTTTGCTGTTGTCATATCTACCAAGGAACTGTTATTTTGTATCAGGGAGCTGTTATCTGGTTATCTTTCCATTGTTTTGCTGATGGGTTGCTGGGGAGGGGGGGGAGAGGGGTGATATCACTTTAACTTAGCAGTGTAGTAAAAAGTGACTGAAGTTTATCATGACGAAGAGCACATGGGAAACTAACAACATGTCTAGCCCCATGCCATATTTTAAAATTAAATGCAAATGCTCTTTTGAAAAACAGATTTCTGCAAAGAATTTTACTTGAGCGGCACTATGAACTGATGCATTTTTAGAAACATGTTTTCCATTACAGAATCCCTTTCTTGTGGCAAACCACTGTAAAAAGTGATCTTGGAAAAGTTTTCTCAATAAGTACAAGGTATCCTAACTAATACGGGTATTGGCCAGGGTTCCCTATGTACACCATGACTGCACATGCTCTTTTTGCATTCAGAAAATCACACCTGGAATTGAAGAATATGTAGATAAATGTTACACTTGGCTATGTGGCAACTGATAGAAGATGCAAAACCCGTAATGGTTTTCTTTATCATATGCGGTGGTTAATCCTAAACTGAAACTGAATATAGGTTATTGCATGTAATAACAGGAACCCAATTGAAATACAATGAAGAGTCAATGATTATTTCAATTCTTAAATTCTTAATTCTGATTATTTTAATTCTTGGACTCGTAAATATATATTCTAACAGTATTCATGTTGCGGTTGAAAGAGCACAGGCTGTATACCTTGGCTAGTGATGGGCGAATTTGCGCCGTTTCGCTTCGCCGAAAAATTCGTGAATTTCGCGTGAAATTAGCGAAAGGGCGAAATTTTTTCCGCGATTTTTCGCAGCGTTTCGCGAATTTATTCGCTGGTGGCGAAATGCGCAAATTCGCCGCGAATTTGCGCCTGGCGAATAAATTCGCCCATCACTAACCTTGGCAAAGACCACAATCCAAGGTGTAGGGACAATGCACATAAATACCGAGTAGTCCATACATTTATTATCAATCAAATATGTCCTGAAACAAACACAAAAGAGGAAACCTTATAAAGAACTGTATAGCAAGCAAGTGAGAAATTAGAACACAATGAAGTTGGATATATTGTATGTGTGAAAGTAAGAGCTTGAGGAAGATCAGGATAAAAAAGGCAAGAGAACAGACAGAACAGTCTCCTGACAAAGATCAAATTGCTGGAACAAAAATAAAGATAACTGTTAGTACAAAGAAATGTAAAAATTACACAAAAAATTAAAAGGTTTCTGGAACTCAAAATCATGCAGTTTAAAATTGTCCTTGCTTTTTTTCATCAAAGAATTTGTTTCTGTGCCCATTGCCTAAAGTGTATCAACAGAACACAGAATTGATCCTGTTATATATGTGGTGTGTTTTTATAGAGGATGTCTGTGCTGCATGGAATACAGATGTAGCCTCCATTATCCCAAAAGGAAATTCATGCTGTCTTGAATTATATCACTGTAAATACATCTAGGTGGGGATCTTATCAAAGGCCTACAGCTGAATCTATCTAGGATAGCGTTAGTTATTATACATGGTTGGTGCAGTACAAGGAGTCGTATTTATGGCACTTTATATCTGCCCCCTCCCCCTTGGAATTTGCTCCTAGTTCACATTGTGGGAGAGCTCTTTTAGTAGATGATGACATTTTGGCACATTGTCAATCCCTGAGAGAATTTTCAAAAGTTCATGATTTTAAGAACTGACTGTATAAAACCTATTTGGTCAGGCTTTTTGTTGCAAAACTCAAATTTTTCACTTTTTTTTTTAAACTTAATTGGGATTTTTGGGATTTATTAAATTCCAATGCTACAAAAAGTCAGAATCTGAAAATCCGCCATCTCAGACCTGCTGAGGTTGTATATAAGTCAATGGGAGATGTCCGTATACTATTTGGAAGTTTCTGTGGTCTATGTTGGAATTAGCCTGAAAATCAGACTACTTCTGGCAAATATCTGAAAAATTCGGGCTTCTCGGGGAAAAGCCTGAAAATGTCGTACAATATAGGAAAAACTCTGATTTTATCGCATTTAGTTCCGATCCGATTAAATTGTGCTTTTTTAATAATAAAGTCAAATTGTGGATTCTAGTTTGGTCCTACTTTTTTCATTTAAAAAGTCTGAAAAAAAAACCTGATAATTTGATAAATATACCCTGCATTGTACTCTCTACTGTGCATAAAATATACACTAAACTATAATAATTCACCTCTAAAGTAATGAACCTACTTATGACTAAAAAAGCCACTGCATCTAGTACCCCAAGGACTGCAGGTCGGACTCTACAGACCCAACATTGCACCATTCCTATTCAAGAAGTCAGCAATAACATAAGAGATGGTTGCCCATTGTCCCCTCCCCTAAATTACATAGAGGCGCACTAGGCGACTTAATCTCCCTTGGATTAATGCTCTGTTTTAGGTTATGGCACAAAAGACATTAGGCCTTGCTATTCCAGGAGACAATATTATGTTTGGTGTAACTCATATTAAGAATAACTGTGTATTCACTAGTTAATACTCATTTATATAAACTATAAGTAATAGTATTTATTACTCTAGTGAAAGTTGTAACAATAAAAAAAAACCTATTTATAAAATTGTACTGAGGTTTCCCTCCCCTTTTGGCATTATTTGTAAAGTAAAGACTCTGGGTGAGCTATATATATAAGAGGTACACAGAAGATACATTGCTATTTGTGGCCAAATGATATACAGGCATGGCATCTGTTATCCGGAATCCTATTAACCAGAAAGTTCTGAATTAAGGAAAGGCCGTCCCCAATAAACTGCATATTATAAAAATAATCAGATTTTTAAAAAATGATTTCCTTTTACTCTGTTTTAATAAACCAGTACCTTGTACTTGATCCCAACTGCGATATCATTCATCCTTATTGAAAGCAAAACCAGCCTGTTGGGTTTATTTAATGTTTACATTATTTTATGGTGTAGCATGGCTATGATTGGTTAAAAAGAATATGTGTATAGAAATATGATCAGGTGCTTAATTTTGCATCTTCATGGTATCAGCTCTTGGGATGGTGTTGACCCATAGAGGCACATTTATCAGAGGTCGAATTTCATGTGAGTTTTCAAAAACTCCCCTAAATTCCCATAAATTCGACCAATCAAAATTTATTGATAAAATCAATCTTTTTAAACTCGGATGAATGAAATCCACCAGAAAAATCTAATCAAATTCGAATAGAATTAGGCTGCAAGGCTGCAAACAACTCCAAATTGATCCCTGGACCTCTCCCATTGGGGCAAATTCACTAAGCGCCGAAGCGCCGAACGCTAGCGTTACTTCGCTAGCGTTACTTCGCTAGCGTTACTTCGCTAGCGTTACTTCGCTAGCGTTACTTCGCTAGCATTTGGCATTTTTGTTACTGTGCAAATTCGAACGCTAGCGTAGTTTCGCTAGTGTTACTTCGCACCCTTACGCCTGGCGAAGTTTCGCTAGCGACGTAACTACGCAAATTCACTAATGCGCGCAGTGTACTGAACGCTACCTTTTACGCTAGACTTCCTTCGCCACCTCAGACCAGGCGAAGCGCAATAGAGTAGATAGGGATTGCTTCAAAAAAATTCAAAATTTTTTCTAAGTCCCAAAAAACGCTGGCGTGTTTTCTACATTATGGGTGATAGGCTGAAAAAGATCGAAAAAATTTTTTGGGGCTCCCCTCCTTCCCCCCTACATTTCCTGACTCATGGCAACTTACCTAGACAGTGGGCACATGTGTAGGGCAAAATAAAATTTTTATTTGATGTTTTGAAGGTTTTCTAGGCATTTGTAGTGCTGATACGTATTCCTCCATTGAAATTTGAATTTGGCGCCGTATGCAAATTAGCCTTCGCTAGCGTAACTTCGCTTTACTTAGCGAATCAACGCTAGCGCAACTTCGCAACCTTACGCTACCTCTGAGCGCAACTTCCGATTTTAGTGAATTTGCGAAGCGCTGGCGAAACTACGCCTGGCAAAGTGTGGCGAAGTGCGGCGAAGTTACGCCTGGCGCAACTACGAATCTTAGTGAATTTGCCCCATTGAGTTGAACAGCAATTCAGCAGGTTTCCGTGCAAATATTCGAATATGAGTTCTCAAAGGGTATGATAAATCTCAAAAATCAAATGGCCAGAATATGATAAATCTTGAAAATTGAATTCGAATTTTTCAAAAAAACTCAAATCAAATTTGAATAATTCCCTAGTCGAATTTGACAGTTTTGACCATAAAAATTTAGAATTCTCTTGATAAATCTGCCCCTTAGTATATACTGGTCTCGCTGTTGCCACAGAGTCTACTCCACCTGTGTTTATACCACTGAATATGGCTCTGAGGTTGAATAAATATGTGCATAGGGATAGAAATAGGAATCAGATTGGCCTTGTAAGGTTTTGCATATTCCCTATGGAGATACTCTTAAGCATACCAAGTGTTTAGGTGGATAGTTCAGTTGCTTTGATGTGGGACAAAATGAATATATGAATGTATCAGGCGTTGGTGACCTAGTTTATGTTCAAACTTAATCCAGGGTGGTGAATTAAGATCTGTCACAGATAGTGTTAAGCCTGCAACTGGTTTGTAACTTAAATGCACTCGAAAGTCACCCGTGTCAGTGGTTTGCAGTTGAAAGCAGATATATTGATTGATCTATACAGCACATTGATGGATGTTTGTGTCCCTGTGAAAAGGTCCATGAGGGGAAAAAAAGATTTATAGTGGTTTCACAGGCTTACCTTCTAAGGTCATGTAACAAACCGTTCTTAGCCTGTGTGCTCAGGAATATTATGGCTTGAGGGCTCCTATCAGTTATCCACTACCTGATATTGCAGAAAACCCCCCTGGGAAAGAATAATGCCTCAGAGTCCCTTGTTATTTTCAGTTTTCTGTTTATGTGGCAAAGATTAACCAAATTCCTGCGTCACAGTTCCGAATGCAGAGGAGAGAAGGAGAAAGATCATTAGTTTAATGGTTTCCTCGGGCCTCGACTACTTTACAGTTAGTCAAAATCAGCCTTAACTGGAATTCATTTAAGACGTGCAGCTCTAATTCAGAGCCGATGCCTTTTTTTTTCAAGGAGAAATACATTCTCAGTGTCAATTTAAAGAATTCTTGAATCGAGAAAGAACATACTCTTATGCGGAAAACCGATACTCAGAGACAGTCCTGTTGAGAACCATAACTTGGATACGTGTCATGCTCAATTTCAGAAGACTTATACTTTTTGGGTTCATGCTTCCTTAGAAGTCATAGCAGTTCATAACAAGGTTACAAAAAAAAAGTATAACAAAATGTGGCTATAATGGGATATTCACAGTGTCAACCTAAGCCCCTAGGGCCCACTAGAGAACCTAGAGATAGAGGAGCCACTCTCTTAACAATTTGATGTACACAGTGTTATGTGTAATAGTTGTCAAATAAACCAGTGGTGGAAATAACTTATCAAAAGTAGGACTGACTAGGAGATCTGGTAGGCCAGTCCGACCCTGGTTATCCATGACCGTGAAATACTGTGCTGCTCCCTACTTGCACTAGTGAGTTTATAAACCACTGAGATCCTGAGGGGCATTGCCATTTGAACACAGTGGATGTGTCATTTCTAGGACCCCATTTAGAGCCAGAACTAGGAGTAGGAAGAAGAGGCCTAGGGTTCAACAATGGGAGGACACCAATCACCTACTCCTTCTGTGTACTTACCCCTAGTTCTGGCCCTGGGTGCACATTAGTGATGTGTGGGTCAGAAAAAAACTCAACCCTCATCTGACCATAACCTGCAAAACCTTTGCCATTGTAGGACTTGCACCTGACCTGTGTTGTCTCGCTCTTTACACTACTGTTCTCTGGTTTCAAGACAGGGAATTTTCAGAGACAGGGAATTTTTCAGAGAAGTGGAGTAGTGTACTTCCCTAGTCTGACCCCATACCTAACCCTAACCTTCAAAGGTTGGCCGAATTTCAACCCAAACCCGCCACACCAGTGGCCAAATCTCGGATCACCATGGCTTTCTGCTCCTCCCGCATATCACTAGCTCACATGGGGGCAGATTCACTAAAGGGCGAATTGTCGCCAGTGACCGCTTCACGCACATCGCCCCACATTGCCAGACGCAGATTCGCTACCACTACACTAATTCACTAATATGTGAAGTTGTGCCCTGGGCACCAAACGCTGGTGACTTTTCGCTATTGTTACTTTGGCAGTTAGAGCATTTCATAGCGAAGATGCACTAGCGTTCGTATGTGCCTAGCGAAAATTAGCTAGTGATGTTGCGCTTAGGTCAATTTGCATACGGCAGGTAATTTAAAGTTGTAAGGACGTCTTTAGTACAAATGTTGGTGCAAATGCTTGAAGTTACCACTTTTCCTTACAAATGTCCAGGGAACCTTAATAAAGACAAGAGAGTTAATATAAGGTCCTACACATGAGCCAACAGTAAAATTAATGTTCCATATGTTTTGAAATGTCTGGAGAAAACCAGTTACCCAAAAAAGTTTAAGTCAGGACTTTTGCAGGCAATTCCGCTTCAAAAAAGGAAAAGTCGCCAGCGTTTTTGGAACTTTAATGCATTTTTGGCACACAGGATATGATGTAAGTGACATAAGATCGGGGAAGATCTAGTGGCTTTTACGCACTTCATCTGGTCTGAGGGGCAAAGTCAACTGTGGCGAAAGTTCCGTAAAATCTGCACTTTACTGAATTTGCAGAGTAACAACCTTTTTGCCAGAGCAAAAAGTCCCCTGGTGATAGAGTGCTAGCCACGGTCTCTCTCACAAGCGAATTGGCGCCTGTGCCTGTTAAGTGAATTGGCGGTGTCGCTGTGGATGGTAACGCTGGTGAAAAGTCACTAGCGTTAGCCACTTCGCCCTTTAGTGAAACTGCCCCATGGAGCTTTTCACAGCACTGACCTGATTTTTATTAAAACATTTTTTAAATATTTGTAACAAGAGAAGAGTAAAATACAGACCTGATAGGAATGCTGAAAATCAGTTTATTGCTTATTATCCGTATGGGAGCATTCAGCAACCTGACTGAAGCTCTCAGTGACCTTGTCGTCACAAAACGCGTCGAGCAACCTTTCCCTGCCCGCGAATTTTAAATTGCTCAATAAAGATGGATTTATTTTAATACATTGGTTCGCACATTGATGTCATTTGGTGGAGTCCGCAACTATTATTTTTTGGATTGTTGTTTGCCGCGGCCAGAGCGGATCTTGCGGACGCACCAGCAGGCAGATCGCCCGCTTGCACTCACCGCTCCGATCCTGTAACACTTTCCTCTTTGTCTCCATTGAAGCTCTCAGTAGGCAGTCAGTATTTAGGATTGCTTTAGCAAGTATAGTGCTTTGGGAAAAGAAACAGAATGTCAGGTCCTGGGGATGCTACATTATTTATACATATATGAAGCATTAACCTCCATTCACACCCAGCAGGGTCACAAGAGGTCTATACTCTCTTCAAGATTGAAAGATAGTACAGACATAGGATCTATAAACTGAAATGATTAGAAGTTGGGGTTTTCTGGATAAGGGGTCATTCCGTGCCTACAAAAAAACATAACCAGATTATGTTTTATCTATTATGTTGGGTTTTTTTTTTAATCTTTGATGGAACATCAAGTACAAGGTTGTATTATTACAGCTAGAAATCAAATCAGTCAGACATATATATATATTTTATATTGGACAATGAGATTACACCGCTGAGCCCTAATATTGCTTACTGCAAGATAAATAAAAGGCGCTGTCATCACAGCTGTGTACTATTAAAGCAATCACTTGAGACACTAAGTAGGTTTGCACAATATACAGAGCGAAATCCGATTGTCCATTTTAAGAGTTATTCGACAGCGATACTAAATTGCAAGTGTAGCAAATATTTGAGGGACTTGTCTCTATAATGATCTGATTGTAAGTTCATTGCTTAGATTTGGTGGTTTGTGATGAAATTTCCTTATCAGTCAGGTGGATTTCATGGTTTAGGAAAGGGTAAGGGAAAGGCTACACAATGAGCACAGTGCCAGAGTAGGAGTTGGATTTTCCCTTTACATCTTTTAATAATACATTTTCAATACTATACAGTCCATTCATATCCAGAGTAGCTAAGCCACATATCTTCCTTAAAGGAATGCAAGGCAGAAGGAACAGGAGAATAGGCACTGGAGAACGAAAATAATGGCGGGGAAGAAAAGAGGCAGTGAAATGTAGGATCGGAAGGGTGATTCAAAGGAACAGCAAGCCTGGGGTGACTAATATGCACCTCCATACAGCCACCTATAACTCCCCCATTTCTTATTGGCATTCAGGACATATAGTGAATTGTTGGAGGGCAACCACAGTGTAGAGCCATGAATAGTTTTCTTCAAAGTAAAGAAACATGGTGAGAGGATTTTTTTTCTGTGCTCCTGTGTAATGTAAGTAAGTAGAGCTAGAGCAGTGATCCCCAACCAGTGGCTTGCGAGGAACATGTTGCTCGCCAACCCCTTAGATGTTGCTCTCAGTGGCCTCAAAGCAGGCGCTCATTTTTGATTCCTGGTTTGGAGGCAAGTTTTAATAGCATAAAAATCAGGTGTACTGCCAAGTAGAGCCTCCTGTAGGCTGCCAGTCCACATAGGGGTTACCAAACAGCCAATCACAGCCCTTTTTTGGCACCTCCCTTTTTCCATTTGAATGTGGCTCATGATCAAAAAAGGTTGGGGGACCCCCGAGCTAGAGAATGCTTATTGCACAAGAGCAGTGGTCAATTCCATTTTATAGTTCAAGCTTTCTTGGAGGACCAACCTTCCTTTAGCTCACAACAAGGTTACCAACATAAGGAAACTGGGGTGAACATTCAGCAGTAGGTCCAAGAATTTATATGTCTACTCTTCACCCAAAATTTCACCCTAACTGACTATAATTAATTACAGGTAAAAAGCAAATCAGTCAAAAATTATTAACATCTATTACAGGTATGGGATCAGTTACCCCGAAACCCATTATTCAGAAAGCTCTAAATTACAGTACTGTAGACTCTATTTTAATTAAATAATTTTTTAATTATTCCTTTTTTTCTGTAGTATAAAACTGTACCTTGTACTTGATCCCAACTAGGATATAATTAATCCTTATTGGAATCAAAACAAGCCTATAAGGTTTTATTTAATGTTTACATGATTTCTTAGTAGCCATAAGGTATGGAGATCCAAATTATGATAGATCCCTATGCCCTGAGTATTCTGGATAACATGTCCAATACCTGTATAAACGTTTACGTACAATAGACAAACTATGGATATAAAAAGTATTTCCTAGAAATGTATTGTGTCATGTATGGCTGTTGTAAAGGGTTAAATAAGACACTATAGTGAATGACTATGCCATCGTTTGGAGCTTTCTCATGTTCATGTAATAGTCATCCAACCTGTGCTAGAATCACAGTTTATATTGTCTGAGGTTTTTTTTAGTTACCATCTGAAAGCTCCATTTGATCTTTATTCTCAATAAAGCTGCAATACAGAGCCGTTTATTGGGAAAGTGGAAGGAGTGAATCTCATTTAGTTAGGTGTGGGTTATCTAACAAGCTCTGGGTCTTGACTCCGCTATCCTGCTGTTTAAAGTATTCCCAGTGCTGGAAAAAAAAAATCAATAAAATGAAGATAAAAACTGAGCGCAGCCTGAGAGACAGAATAAAAGCAAGTACCCCGATGACTTCTTATGTTATTAGGATTATTTCAGTCTTTTAGAATTGCCCCACCACTATGTAAAGTATAGCAAAGTGTTGATGGACTGAGCTTACAAACAATAACTCTTTAGCAAAAACATTTCGCTTTCATTATTCAAATGTAATTTCCAAAAGCTTGTGCGTGGCCTATTATGTGTATAAGGCTGTTTGACCAAATGTGTGCATAAATCCCAATGGTCCCTCTGTCTCTCATAACCCAAAAAAGGTCAAGTCTTACCAAAAGGGGGGGCAGTTTTTGAAGAAGTCCAGGGGCATGCATGTAGCTGGGCATGGCTGGTGTGGACTGGGAGTTTAGCCTAAATTGCCATCCTTTTTTAAATCAAGAGATAATGTTCAATGTCTGATTATCAACATGACCCATTCTGTACTTATAGGGGCAGATTCACT
Organism: Xenopus laevis; assembly: GCF_017654675.1. NCBI lineage: Eukaryota > Metazoa > Chordata > Amphibia > Anura > Pipidae > Xenopus > Xenopus laevis. The sequence continues at coordinate 169,837,497 of NC_054373.1, forward strand.
AAAGGACAAGTGGCTGACGCTAGTGACAATTTGCCAGCGTTGCCACCCGCAGGGACATTGCCGATTCACTTACAGGCACAAGCCCTAATTCGTTAGTGAAAAAGACCGTTGCTAGCATTCGTTCACACTATATCACCAGGCAAGTTTTTACTCTGGCGAAAGTTTGTTGCTCTGCAATTGCAGTAAAGTGCAGATTTTACTGAACGTTACCTCTTTCGCCAGAGTTGACTTTGCCACCTCACACCAGACGAAGTGCTAAAAAGAAGCTAGATCTTCCTTAAAGGGATACTGTCATAGGAAAACATGTTTTTTCCAAAATGAATCAGTTAATAGTGCTGCTCCAGCAGAATTCTGCACTGAAATCCATTTCTCAAAAGAGCAAACAGATTTTTTTATATTCAATTTTGAAATCTGACATGGGGCTAGACATTTTGTCAATTTTCCAGCTGCCCCTGGTCATGTGACTTGTGCCTGCACTTTAGGAGAGAAATGCTTTCTGGCAGGCTGCTGTTTTTCCTTCTCAATGTAACTGAATGTGTCTCAGTGGGACATGGGTTTTTACTATTGAGTGTTTGTAACACCCTCTTGGCGACCCCCCTGGTGCCAAGGTTGTACCAGCTTACCAACTCGGGTCCTGAGTTCCCTTTGCAAGTTAAAAGGTACTGGGAAAACTCTTCTCTGGCAGTGCCTCCACCTAATAGGTTCCTGGAATACTCCTGAAGATATTCCCATTAGGAAACAAATCACCCACACACTTTATTATATAACAATATAACTTTATATAAAACAAGTGTACTATTAAAGGGGAAGTAAAACACATTCACATCATATAATATGACCCACTCCCATGGGAACCTATGCAAGTCCAATCCTGACACCTCCTTGCCAGGCAAAGTCCCGCACTACTCCTTTTGGCAGCACAAGAGTTCCATCCCTTGTCCCCAAAAGAGTACACTTGGTCCCAGGTAGTGCTACAGCCCAAAATACCTTTCCCTCCGGTTAGGTACTGGCTCCCTCGTGGCAGGCATCAACAACAGCCTGTGTCATAAACAGAAACCATCCTGGATCCTCTCTTTTTCTACCCTCCCCATGGCACACCTTACCCTGGGGATTCACACAGATGGGTAGGCTCATCCAGAGCTGGAGCAGGCATCCACAGCGATGAATCCATTCTATGAAACACATGCAACTTGTTTGATCCGTCATTCATAGCTCCCAGCACTGTCTATAGCGCGAGCACAAATTGACATCATTGCTGAACTGCATCTCTCACCCATCTCCAAAAGGTGAATACAGGAATCCGGCATCCAAACTCCAAACCATCTTAGTTGAGTTATCCAGGCACTGGAGGATCCTGCCCAGCCTTTGGCAGGCCTATCATACTCCATTAAAGGCCTACATTTTGCCGGTGTTGTCACTCTATCCCAAGTGAAACAAATATCTGCAGCAGTCACTGTAACCTGAACTGAAATGGCTGACAGAGCACATGGCATCATCTTTTATAGGGTTGCAAAGAACCACCTTGTGGTTCCTTTTGGGATCAGCCATGTGCACCAATCCAAAGGCTCTGCAGTTACAAAAATGCTGGTGACTTTTCCTTATTTGAAGTGGGATTGCCTGCAAAATTCCTAACAAACTTTTTTTGGGGAACTGTTTTTTTCCAGACATTTCCTAACATGAAACTTTCATTTTACAGTGGGCTCATGTCTAGGACATTATATTAACTCTCTTGTCTTTATTAAAGTTCCCTGGACATTTTTAATAAAGTGGTAACTTCAAGCATTTGCACCAACATTTATAATAAATACAACTTTAAATTACCCTGCCTATGCAAATTGACCTAATCCCAAGATCACTAGCGAATTTTCGCTAGGCGCAAACGAGCACCAGCGCATCTTTGTTATGAAATGCTTGCACTGCCAAAGTAACACTAGTGAAAAGTCGCAATAGTTTCGAATCCCAGGGTGCAACTTTGCATATTATTGAATTAGCGTAGTGGTAGTGAATAGTGAAGCCTGGCAATATGGTGCAATGTGTGCGAAATGGTCGCTGGCGACAACTCGTCCTTTAGTGAATCTGCCCCATAGTCTGGACAGAGAGAGCTACTATAAAACTATATCTAGTTTGTCAACAAATAGTCAGCCAATGCCTGACCCTAACCCATACCCTCTCCCAAACCTCTGTGTCATCGCTTTTTTTATCCGACCTGCATATGGTTGATGTTACCAGAGGGCACAGGTGTGAGTATATACAGGTATGGGATCTGTTATCCAGAAAGCTAAAAATTATGGGAAGGCCATCTCCCATAGACTCTATTAATACTCTTAATAAATTAATTCACATTAAAAAATATATATATATATATTACTCCCATCTCTCTCCACTCAAATCAATCTTAAACTCTGCTACCAGGATCCTTCTCAAAGCCCTTCATTCCTCTGTTCCTCACTATATGTCTTCTCTTGTCTTACTATACGTTCCTGGTCACCTTCCCTTCACACCATCCACATCCACTGCCACCTCTCGTCTCAAACCTTTCTATCTTGCTGCTCCTTACCTCCATCCCTGAATTCCTCCTTAAGGAATCCTCTCTTAATCTCTTCAAGAAAAAACTAAGAGCCTACCTTTTTGAGCACTAGAATATTAGCCTAGTCCTGTCCCTTCTGACTATGCCTTACCTTGTGCACTTTTTCATCTCCAATTTGTACCTGTATGTTAGCCTCCCACTTAGATTGTAAGCTCTATGGGGCAGGGACCTCCTTCCCACTATGTCTCTTACTACATAGCTCTTAAGCTCTTTGTCCTATGATTCTGTATATATTTATTATGTGATTTGTCTCTCCAGTGTATATATTGTACTTTTATGCACTGTACAACGTTGCGGCTCCTTAACAGCGCTTTACAAATAAAGTTATACATACATACATACGTACAAAGGCGGTAGTGTACGCAGATATAATCTTCCTTCTTGCATTTTCCCAGTCTGAAGCTCCATCTGGAATTCATACATGTTCAGTGATTAGCACTAAGACTTTTTCTCCAATACATTATTCAGTAATGTGCCATGTAGTGAATCTTATATTTTGCTGCACACATAGGTGAGGTTTTTCTACGTTAAATGTCAATCCAATGCACTGTGCTATGTATCGTTTCCCTACACCTGGTGAGTCATTTTACCATCCCGCTGGCTCCATCATCAGTTATTTATTATCTTCTTGCCTTTCCTGGATGTGAACATCATTCTACCCTTTTTTACTGGATATAGACAGAAGATATCGCTTTATCAATGAGGTAACACTAGAAAATTAAATTCTCCTTCAGTAACGTTGGTGTAGTTATGGATGATTTAATAATCATGGTTTTTCACATGCAGCATGGGATCAATAATATTGAGGTGCTTGTATACAGCAAGGTGCTTATTTCTTAAACAACTTTGCATAGTTCAAAATATTTCCAAGTGACTGCCCTTACATGAGACTAGTGTAGTATTCCACCTACGTTTTGTTTTCGGTAAAGGACAGACTATGAGTGTAACTGAAATTACATTGGGGGAATCCTGGCACTATCCCTGCAACATATCCTTTATGCACAAAGCTTTTGCAAAGCCACAAACTGAACCCTATATTATGGGGCAGATTCACTAAAGGGCGAATTGTCACCAGTGCCTGCTTTGCACACATCGCACCACTTCGCCAGGTGCAAATTCGCTACCACTACACTAATTCACTAATATGCAAAGTTGCGCCCTGGTCTTTTCGCTAGCGTTACTTCGGCACTGTGAGCATTTCATAGCGAAGATTTGCTAGTATTAGTTTGTGCCTAGCAAAAAATGAGCTAGTGATCTCGCGCTAAGGTCAATTTGCATACGGCGGGTAATTTAGAGTTGTATGGAGGTCTTTATTATAAATGTTGGTGCAAATGCTTGAAGTTAACTCTTTTTATTACAAATGTCCAGGGAACCTTAATAAAGACAAGAGAGTTAAAGGGCATGTCAAGGCTAAAATAGAATAAGGCTAAAAATGCTGTATTTTGTATACTAAATATAAACATGAACTTACTGCACCACAAGCCTAATCAAACAAATAATTTATGCTTTCAAAGTTGGCTACAGGTGGTCACCATCTTGTAACTTTGTTAAACATCTTTGCAAGACTAAGACTGTGCACATGCTCAGTGTGGTCTGGGCTGCTTAGGGATCGTCATAAACAAAGCTGCTTGAGTTCTGCATGGCTAGTAAGTAAGGCGGGGGCTCCCCCTGCTGTTCATAAGTATGATTGTTTCCCTGCTCAGCAGTTAGGGACCATCTGACAATTCCTATCCACAGCAGAAAATGAAGGGAGAATTTCACTACATACAGTTAGGTTTCTTATAAAAACGGTACATATTTTTTAATTAAAGTATATTGGAGATAGGTTTTTTTTTTCATTAAAGAAAGTAAAAATTGGATTTTATTTTTTTGCCTTTACATGCCCTTTAATATAAGGCCCTACACATGAGCCCACTATAAAATGAATGTTCCATATGTTATGAAATGTCTTTAGAAAGTTTGTCAGGACATTTGCAGCCAATTCCGCTTCAAAAAAGGAAAAGTCGCCAGCGTTTTTGGAACTTTAATGCATTTTTCTGCAGACAGGATATGATGTAAGTGACAGAAGATTGAGGAAGATCTAGCTTCTTTAAAGCACCTGCCTGGTCTGAGGTGGCAAAGTCAAATCTGGCAAAAGTGGTAACGTTCAGTAAAATGCGCACTTGGAGTAATGACCTTACGCCAGAGTGAAAAGTCACCTGACATAGAGTGCAAATGAATGCTAGCGACGGTCTCTTTCGCTAGTGAATTGGCAATGTCGATGGTGATGGTAACACTGGCGAAAAGTCGCTAGCGTTAGCCACCTCACCCTTTAGTGAATCTGTCCCTATGGGTCCATGTACAGTACTGTGTGTGCATTGCTGCCAGGTGACCAACTTGTACCCCAATGTGCTTAGCTTTTGGTACCTTGACTGCTGGGTCATGTTTAGAGAAGGACAAATGTGGCATGTGCCCTGGGCTCCCAATATGAGGGGCCACTGTGGGCAAAATGTAAATATGAAAGATTACAAAAGATTACAAAGAGTCCTTCCATGCCTTCAGGTTCCAGATTATTTTTTGGCTATATTTAAGCAGATATTTATTACTAAAATAGTTGTTGTGTCAGTGAAGTTTTGATGACTTCTTGCTTGACATTTAAGTAAACAAGGTTATTTGACCTGAAAATTTCTAATATTTGAAATAAATACCACAAGATGACTGTGGGATTATCCAACAAAAAGTTCAGTTATCTATAAAGCTCCGAATTACACAATGCCCATCTCCCATAGACTCCATTTTATCAAAATAATCCAAATTTTTAAAAATGATTTCCTTTTTCCCTGAAATAATAAAACAGTACTTTTTACTTGATCCAAACTAAGATATAATTACTACTTATTGGAAGCAGAACCAGCCTATTGGGTTTATTTAATGTTTACATGATTTTCTAGTAGACTTAAGGTGTGAAGATCCAAATTATGGAAAGATACTTTTTCTGGAAAACCCCAGGTCCTGAGCATTCTGGATAACAGGTCCCATAACTGTATAGCTGAATGGGACTGATATGGTGGGTTGAGGTCTCTTAAACTATTGATCATTGCTGTTTGACCATGTAGATAGGCAACTTAGGGAGAGAATGTAAGTGGAAGGGAGATGCTTCCCTCTCATTTCCTGATCCTCTGATGACTCATAGGCCCAATAAGTTGGACAATAGAATTGCAGAAAGATAAACAATGATCCTATGGTGGCCTTTTTAAATTTTAGTACCATTGATACATCTGACAATAAGGCTGATATCTGCAAACCTTCCATGTATGGTTTCCTTTGGTTTTGATATGGTTTTCCTTTGAAAGCAGAACCTACTTCCTTTGAAACTGTATGGTGGCCATGGCATTTCAATGAAGAGGTTGACCTCATCAAAATATAGACAGCTTCTCTTGTTGTGCAGATACATTGGAGGTGCCTTCATAATGTCACTAGGCTCAACCCTTTTCATTATTAATGCAATGATAATGCCACTTGTTCTCACTCAAGGTAACTGAGCTGCTGACAGATTAGGAAACAAAGGCTAATGGACTGAATACCCAAGCTTGCACAAAGGTATGGTTTATCAATTGCAGCTGATGAGTATTTTGATACTATACAGTGATACTAGGAAATAGATCAGTGTCATTGGTCAAATGAGGAGGCCTGGGATTATGGGGTAAACTGGTGACTTCAAAAACTGCTAGGTATACGTTTTGTTACCTTTGGTTGTACCCTATGAATTTCAAAGTCAGACTGATCTTCTAGATTAGTGGGCCATTGTAAGCAGGGGACCTATGTTCTTGGAATACAAAACAGTAGTTGATTTCCTCCTGGACAAGCATGAAAAGTCATGTTATATTCCGTGTCTAAATGATATGTGGTACCATGGAAAAACACTTCTGATGGTTTGCACAAAAAGTAGTCGTTGACTTTTTCCTTTGCCTTCAGCTCTGATCTATGGTTCTGATTGAACAGTAAGGGTCCTTCAAAAAGGGCCCTGGTTTCACTGAATTCCAGATAAAAAACATTATTGTACAGACTGATATAAATAATTGTATTCTATTCTTTATTTACGTTTTGGGTGCTTCATAAGGGAGCTGGAATGGGATGAGAATAAGATACAATATTAGAATGAAGAATTATATTTTTCTTATGATTCCTATCAGCATTCTCCTTCCAGTACAATCTGACAGGGGATTATATATGGGTGGCTGTCAAATAGGGGCTTCGTAATCATTAAAAATTGATTTTAGAATATATCAAATGCTCTACTGTAAGGAGCGCAATGAATCTACAGTGTGCACTAATCAGCTAATGCTCAGCAAGCTAACATTAAACCACAGTTGTTTAACTCTTCAGGGACTGAATGAGGAAAAAAAAGTAGTCTTTATTTCCTAAAATGTTTTGTGGATGAGAAGTGAATACAATGAAAAGGGAGAGGGATACATAAAGGAAGAAGACAACATTGGAATGTTGGGTAACTAGGGCATTAGTGAATAAAGAGGGACCTGAAGGACAAAGAAATTGAGGTTGGGGGGCATAGACACTGATTAATAATGGAGTAAGGAAAAGGAGTAATGCTGACTCAGTGACTACATGGGTCTGTAGCAATATTATATTGGGTTACAATTTAATTAAATCAATAAACTCATGATGTTAATATGAGCTTCACAATGTCACAAGGCCCCATTTAGCATATGACATTGTAATGTCAGTGAGGATAAGGAATCATTGAGGATAAAAGGATCCTTTCGTTCCCAAATCTGACTACAGCAGTTCTCCCAGTGACCACCAAAAAACCATATGTGCAGGGTCGGACTGGGCCCAGACCCGATCGCTCCCTGCACTAATTTTCCTGCTGTCACCTCCCTTTTTTCTGGCAGGTTGCGGCAAATAAAAAGCACACGCATGTTCGGTGCTGCAGTAAGGAGGCTCGGCAGGGGAAACTGGCAGGGGACCTGGAGGGGGGCCCTGCTACAGCAGACCAGGTGGCACCTGGGCCCCCCAGTCCAAACCTGCATATGTGCCATAGGCTTAAAGGGGACCTATCCTTTTGCTTAAAGGGCACCCCAAGAAACAACTCCAAATTCCTTTCTATTGGGCTTGACAAGCAAAATAAACTTTACTTAAACAATATAAATTATTTAAATCGTGTTACCTTCAGTGTTGGAATTCACAATCACAGCAAGCAGGCAGGCACCATTTTGTCAACACTCTTATTTAGGCAAGCTTTGCATTGTGCCAAAATCTAGTTTATGCACCAGAAAAGGGAACCTAATACCCATGCCCATCCACTGGCTGCACTATTTAACAATGAGGAGAGATGGTGGATTTGGGGAGTGCAGTGATATCTAGAAAGTGAAAGTAATTGCCTGCCCTGCCCTTATGCCATAGGGGCAGGCAATATATGTTTGACAACTGAGATTTATCAAATACCTTTATAACAGGTATGGATGTTTTAATTAAAAAAAAATAATAATGTGGGTTTTGTGTTTAATTTGAAAATAACTTTTTCTGTCTGGATGACAGGTCACCTTTAACGGGTGTAACTGAGATAATACAGATAATTACCCCACAATGTTCATTAAAAAATGTACATTTTATTAAATAAAGCACAAGAAAATAATTATGAACTTTCTCTACAATTTTATTTTGCGCAATTTTTTGTTGCAACAGTTGTGCAGAAACGGTTTCAGCCATACAGCCTCATATTCCTGTGCCAAATGATAGCTTAACCAAAAAAGAACATCACATTATCTTAGTCTCCATGGAAAAGATATTATTCCTGATGCTTGACTGGCCAAAGCTTACTCAAGATATCCCGAACTAATGGAATAATATTATTATTTCGATAGCGCCAGCAAGAGTAGACTCTATAGCGCAACTTATTTAAGTGTGTAGAACCAAAGACGAGGTGAAGAGGCCTCTGATTGTGAGAGTATACTCGGATCTAGAACTAGAGATCAAATTAAATTCTATTCATCTGTGTAAAATGCATGGGGGGAGCATGCAGACACTGACTGAAATCATATTAAACAGAGATTAAATATATTGAGTTTTACAAGTGGTAAATGTTTAACCAGACACGTTGCACGTTTTAATATTGCTTTCTGCCATTCAGGATACCTTAGCTGTGATTTTCTTTGCTGACATCAGTAGAGCAGCATTTGCAAATCACATTATGCAGATGTTGAGGTGATACACCTATGGAGAATGCCTCAGGCTGAGGTGAGCAGTTTACTAGTCTCAACCCATATGTACAAGTGATATTAAGCAGGAAATTAGTGGACTGTGCACCCAATACGCTATTAGAGAAGGTTCATCGCTGTTGCTCTCTTTTTTCCATAAGCATTTTGCTTTGCTTTTCCAAGATAGAATACCATTCATTTACTGATGGTGGAGCAGGGTGCAGAATGGAGAGCAAGGAATTACATAGTTACATAGTTACATAGTTAAATTGGGTTGAAAAAAGACAAAGTCCATCAAGTTCAACCCCTCCAAATGAAAACCCAGCATCCATACACACACCCCTCCCTACTTTTAATTAAAATTCTATATACCCATACCTATATTAACTATAGAGTTTAGTATCACAATAGCCTTTAATATTATGTCTGTCCAAAAAATCATCCAAGCCATTCTTAAAGGCATTAACTGAATCAGCCATCACAACATCACCCGGCAGTGCATTCCACAACCTCACTGTCCTGACTGTGAAGAACCCTCTACGTTGCTTCAAATGAAAGTTCTTTTCTTCTAGTCTAAAGGGGTGGCCTCTGGTACGGTGAACCATGGTACGGTGAACCATGGAACCATGTTCCCCCACAATTAATAAAGCACTGCCAGGTAATCATCTGGACCCAAGCTGTCCAGTTATAGTCCTTCAAGCAATATCTGGCCCTCTAAAAGTCAACTTCTTTTTCTCACTTTTTATTGTAATCTGACCGCCAACATATGTTGTAGTGCAGTGTCAGACTAAGGGGGTTATTTACTAACTCTGAATGCAAAAATCACGAAAAATTTCTGAATTTTTTTTTTTATATAAAATCAGACTTTTTAAAAATCACAAATTTTTCGAAATGTATTAAAACCTGAGGATGGAAAAGTCTGAATCTGAAAATCAGGCATCTCAGACCTGTCCAGGTTGCATATAAGTCAATGGGAGTAGTCCCAATTATTTTTTGATGTGCGCTGGGTTTCGTGCAATAACCCGAAGTTTTCGGGTGAAAATTCAGAAAAAATTGTGAAATTGGTGTAAATCGGATGAACAATTCCGGAAAAAAACATGAAAATCAGATTTTTTTTCCCGCAAAGCAAATTTTCAGGAAAATGTAATAATAAATAAGTGTAAAAAACCCGAGCCAATTTGATCAGAGTTTGTAGCAGAAAGTATTTAGATAATTTCAGACTTTGATAAATAGCCCCCTAGTTGTCTAGGGGCCTACCGGGGCTATCATCTTAATGACCCATCACCCTCACCCCCCTTTGGAAACTCCTGCCCCCTACCAAATGCTCAGATGAATAACTTTATCTTCTCCCGGGCTCGGTGATCTCAGCCAGCGGGAGAGGGGGGCATAGACTCTGGCAATCAGTAAGGGGAGAAAGACATAGGTCCTGGGATTTTCCTTGTGCCCCATGGCCCAGCCTGATCCTGGTGTAGTGTGCATAGTATCAAGAATTGGTTTGCTACATGGAGGAAGTCAATATGATAGCACACACTTTGGCCAGCAGCAACTAATTTTATTTTTTATTTTTTTTTTAAAACATTTTTTTATTCGAGCAACAGTCAGATACAATTACATCCATCTCAAGTCAGTGACACACAGTTCCTGTACAACTCGGTACGCTGTATCGGTCAGGAATACATGGCAACAATAACATAAGGTAAGATAATCATACATAGGCCACATAAGGAATATACATAATACCGTTGATTTAGACGGATGTATAAATCGAGTCACCAGCCAGTCTCGCATGTAACGAGATGGAGGTTCAAAATAAATTGGTAAGTAGCAAGAATGGTCTTTTAATGGTTAGCCACAGTCTATAGCAGTAATGCCTAACCAGTGGCTCACAAGCAACATGTTGTTCACCAACCTCTTGGACTTTACTCTCACTAACCTCAAATCAGGTGCTTATTTTTTCATTCCTGGAGATAAATTTTGGTTGTACAAAAACCAGGTGTACTGCCAAACAGGGCCTCCTGTAGGCTGCCAGTCCACATAGGGGCTACCAAATAGCCAATCACAGCCCTTATTTGGCACCCCAGGGACTTTTTCCTTGCTTGTGTTGCTCCCCAACTCATTCTACATTTGAATGTGGTTTGGACCTCTGTTCTACAGGCTCACTATAATATTTCTACTATAAATTACATAATGTCCACTATGATTAACAACAAGAAATGCACTATAAAGCCAATAGTTATGCAGTAACACAGCCAGCATAAGATATATGAACCGGAATGATTTTTATATCTGTGACATTGTCCCTTCTTTTTCTGTCCTGCAAGCATTATATAAAATATTATTGAAGCAAAAGCCAAATGAAAATAGTCTTAAACTCTAGAAACAAGGTTGAATACTGAACACTATAACAGCTTGCATTAAGCCTGCACTTGGACAATGCACAACATGTACACTGCTTCGGGGGATTTGGAGATAGTTAAAGGAAATGCATTAATACATTACCATAGTGACTTTGTTGAAAATAAAGGTATTGACTGATAGGCAGAACATCCAGAGTTAGTGGGACTAAATATAGTTCTGTTGCCAGTTCACTGTGTTTGAAATCATGGCTAAAAAATATTATTAACATTGTAGCCAGACAGTGATACAAAAAGAATAATTGCTAGGTGGCATTTTGCCATAGAGGTCGATGAGATGCCTCCTAGTAACATATGATTCCTTTTGACCCATTCGGTAAACTGCATTTCCTACCGCTTACTAGTCAGTGTGCTTAAGAGGTTCCAGTTGTAGGTAATATTATCCCCGCAATTTGATAATTTTGCGTCCACACAACCAGAGTGTGCCAGCAAAAACCATTAATTATAAAAAAAACCCTACCCTACATAGACCCCCCTCCCTGTTCTCCCCTGGCCTAGCTGTTACTCCCAGTAAATGCCCCTAGCTCTTTACTTACCCCTCGGTGCAGATTCTGTACAGTGGAGTTTACGGGCGACATCTTCTTCTCTTCGGTAATCTTTGTGTCTTCTTCTGGTAGGGGTGTTTATAATTAAAGGTTTGGTTCTACTTTAAATTACCTTTATAGTCTCTCAATAAGCATATTACTCTCCCATGGACTTATATGCAACCTTGACAGGTCTGAGATGCCGGATTCGGACTTTTCCCATTGTCGGGGTTTAATCAATTCCGAAAAATTATTGATTTTTTTGAAAGTCCGATTTTATAAAAAAAAATCACAAATTTTCCGAATTGTATGATTTTTTTTAACTTTTCTCCCAAAGCGCTTGAATTTTTTGGTCTTTGTTCCTGAAAAGCTAAAAAGTTTCAGATTTTTGCCTGAAAAATCCAAAATAGTCAGATTTTCTGGCTAATTCCAGTGCAGACCACAGAAACTTCCAAATAGAATAGGGACCTCTCCTATAGACTTAAATACAACCTTGGTAGGTCTGAGATACCGGATTTACAGATTCTGACATTTTCCATCTTAGGGGTATGATAAATCTCAAAAAATTCAAGGTTTTTTTCTACTAAAAATTTGGATTTTATAGTAAAAAAAATTTTTTCAAGGTTTCGGCATTCGGACTTTAATAAATAACCCCCCAAATCTGCCCGCTGTGCCAGGGTTCCATAAAAACCACAAGCATACTATTCATCAGATCAGGATGTATGGCGAATTGGTGTTGCCAAGTTTGTATGTGCATTTATATGTACAAGTACCATTTGTGAACTTAATTTTTCTCCCAAACTTTTGCTTCTGTTCATAAATTAATCCCTAGTTCATATTATAAATATTCATAGTACATGTTTGTTATCTAGTATCTGTAGATCTAAAGCCATTTCCCATAGTGTCCTATGTAAACAAAAAAATTTCACACTTGACTGATTTGGGATTTTTCTTTTCTAACACTGTACGTTGTAATTGATGGCAAAACAACCTTGTTAGGTATATTAATGTGTAATAAATTTTAGTAGCCGTTAGGTATTAGGCAACACCATAGTAGTGGTGTGGTGTGGTGGTTCTACCTAGTGACAGTGTAGAAGGAGACAACACTTACCTATTTCTACTAGCCTGGTGTAGACTGCTAATAAAGTGATTCCAGAGTGCTCAACTACTATGGGTCTTGAAATTTGGATGCTTTATACCTTGTCGTCATAAATGCCCTAGAGACCATGAAATAGTAAAGAAGCGAGAAGGCAAACTGGATCATTGTCTCCTTACATTTCACCACATAGCCACTTCAACATATTAAACCCATTGTGCGTTAATAGAGATCTTATTACTCATGGATAATCTTTGCCACTATACAATACAGAAAGCAATTTCAGATATCATAATATTTCAAATTAACAGGCAGCTTGTCCGATGAACCAGATGGTGACCGTCCAGCCATCTCTTATTAGAAAACAGCCCAAAATTTATTTCAGACAATATTTTATCAGTTTGTAAAGCTATTCATGGCTAGTGGCTAAAATGCAACTGCGTTGTCAAAACCTTTTTTTAATGTCCAAGAAATCTATGTGCTGACAATACCCAACCAATATTAAATTTTTTAAATTTATTTTAGGGTTGAACTATAGCCTATGGTAAGTTCCCAACTACTTGTGTTCCTTTTTTTGTTTTGCAATAAGATAAAACAAACTTGAGCATACCATACATTTTTCCAATACATATGAGCTCGGTTATCAAGACCATGTTTACAAATGATTGCAAATTCCTCAAAATATAAAAAGAAATTGTTGAATAGGTCATTTTTTTGGACAATCATATCTTTTGTATTTTTGTATAACTATAATTACATATTATGTAGGGTCTTTTCTACAGAATATGTGTCCAAGTCACCATCTGGGAAACAGCCATTAATTTCAAGCCTTCATGCTGTTTTTAGTTATATAATTTTCTGATAGAGCTCATCTCTCTTCTGTAATCTAGACCAGGGCGCTCCAATAAGGAGAACTGATTGCTGTGTGTCCACAGTGAAACAGTTTGCTTTTTCTCTAATATACACTTAATAGTAATGGTGTTGGCATTTAATATAAAATTCCTCTATGTCTTCTGATTAATTATGCAAAACCACTATAAGCAATTATAAACGTGTTTAAGATGCATTAATCTTTAATAATAAGATTGCATAAACATGTTTAAACATGCAAAAGCATATAAAGCAAGTAACAGTAGAAGACTAAAATGTCCTGTATTTATTTACTTATAGTGGCAGATTTATCAAGGGTCGAAGTGAATTCGAGGGTAATTGTCGAAGTAAAAAAATTCGAAATTCGTAGTAATTTTTTGGCAATTTCAACCATTGAATAGGATACTACAACTTCGAATTTACTTTGACTTCGTTTCGAAGTAAAAATCGTTCGACTATTCGAACATTCGATAATCAAAGTACTGTCTCTTTAAAAAAATGTCGACTTCAATACTTCGCCAACTTAAACCTGCGGAAGTGCAATGTTAGCCTATGGGCACCTGCCAGAGCATATTTTGGGTTTCGAAGGAAAATCGTATGATAGTACGATAAAAAAGTTTGATCGTACTACGATCGGAATACGATCGTACCATGAATAAAATCCTCCGACTTTGAATTCGACTCACTTAAACAGAGTAGACAGAACTTTAGTTTAGACAAAAGGTAAGATGGAAAATATGTGAATTTTCTTTGGTTGTACAAAGCTATGAAGGTAATCACCTCACTGATCATGCTGCAGTTTTTGATTATACTATAACATTTTATTTAAATATATTTTGCTCAGCATGACTGCTGTTTCCAATCAAGGAGCAACTTTGTAGGGGTTATTTACTAAACTCTGAATGCAAGTGATTTTTTTTTGACTTTTAAAAAATCACAATTTTTTTGGAATTTACTAAACCCTGAGGATGGAAAAGTCAGAATCAGAAAATCAGGCATCTCAGACCTGTTGAGGTTGCATATAAGTCAATGGGAGAAGCCCCAATAATTTTTTGATGTGTGCTGTGTTTTCAGGCAAAAAATCTTAGTTTTTGGGTGAAAAATCTCGCAGTGCAAATTTTCTGTAAAATGTAATAATAAATAAGCTGAGTTTGTAGCAGAAAATATTGAGATAAATTTGGACTTTGATAAATAACCCCCTAAGAGGACATAGGTTTAAATAATATAAAAAAAGGGGGGGCTACCAATTTCCCAAAGATTTTATTATTCATTGAGGAGATTTTGCTGATGATCTTTTACAAATTTTTTCAATTTGTGACAAGAATAAGGCTAGGGCCAGACAGGGCAGAAACCAGCCTGCCAAAATCCATAGGCTTGTTTGCAACTCCGCAACAGCTAGCCAAATTTTCATGTCTGCTCGTGTCCGGAAGCCTTGTGTCGGTTCCGGCATGAACAGTGGATGCAAAGTCTAGTGTTTCTTCACTGAAATCTGCCAAGTCTGATCACACCGAAGCTGACACAATGCTCCAGACATGAGCATACAAGAAGATTCAGTCGGGGCCTGAAATCAACCTGCAGATTTTGGCAGGCTGATTTCTGCCATCTTCAAATTGATGAGCTTTAGTGGGTGTTATGTCTTCATCATTTAAAACTTTTATTTTATTGTGTAATAATTGACATTCTTAAAGTGCTTTTAATTTAAAAAGTTATTGATTTTCTTTTCTTGGTTTAAGCTTTAAAGACCAATTGATTTTATAATATTAATGATATTTTTTTAAGGCTTGGCAACTTTCTTATTATTGTCAATAATAATATTTGAATTTTTTCCCAAGGGGTTATGTTATATTTCTATCATGTAATACTTTTATTTTATTGAAGAATAATTGACATTTTTAAAATTGATTTTCAAAAAATATAATTCAAATTTTTCGTTTTTTTAGCTTTAAAGACTGATTATGATCTTATAATATTAATGATAATTTTTTAAGACTTTCCAAAACTGCCAGGATTTATATTGTGTTTTCAATCATTTAATTGTATTTTATTATAAAAGAATTAACTTTCTTTTAATCTTAATGAGATTTTGATTTTTAACTTTGACCTTTTTTATCTTTAAAGACTTATTGATTTTAAGTTTTTAAAGACTCCAATTTTATTTATTACCTTAACAATAATTTTTATTTGAAATAGAAATCCCCAGGTATTACTCATTAAATACCTATATCTTATTGTAGAAAATTGACATTTTTTTATTACCTTAATGACAATTTTTATTTGAACAAAAAAAATCCCCAGGTGTTATAGTATGTTTTCTATTATTTAATACCTATATCTTATTGTAAAATAATTGAAATTCTTTAAGCTTTACTTTTTTTAAAATGTTTTTTTAACTTTTGACTTTTTTAAGCTTTAAAGACTGATTTATTTTAAGCTTGAAAAGCTCAAATTTTATCTAAATTATATATTTTTTTATTTAATAAAAATTCCCAGGGGTTATGTTATGTTTTCATAACATGAATAGAAGGATCAGTAATAAAAAGTAACAATACATTTGTAGCCTTACAGAGCATTTGTTTTTTACAAGGTCAGCAACGCCTAGAAAAAGGCAAATAACTATAAAACTATAAAAAATATATGACGAAAAACAATTAAAAAGTTGCTTAGAATTAGCCATTATATAACATAATAAAAGTTATCTTAAAGGTGAACCACCCCTTTTTTCATTTTTTTCTCAAGCTTTCTCATTATTGTCAATAATATTATTTGGAAAAAAATTCCCCTCAGGAGTTATGTTATGCTTTCCATTATTTAATAATTTTATTGTATAATAATTGATTTAATAATATAATAATTGATTTTCTGTAAACTGATTTTTTGTAATTTAGCTTTATTTATAACTTTTTTTTAATCATTGAAATTATAATATTAATCATCTTTTTTTATAAGAATTGGAAATCTACCAACTTCTAATTATTGTCCATTATATTATTTGAAATATTATATAACAATTGTAGTTTAATCTGGTACTTTGTAAGTTATTTTAACATTTATGTCCCAGAGGTAACTGACTAAACTACTTCTTAAGTACATAAAATATTGATTTTTTTTCCTACTCTATGAGCACTTGGGTACTGTATTATCCCACCAAATCCAGTTAAACCAAAGCTATAGTAAAATGTATGCTGTTTACTATAGCTGATATTATATTAGAATTTATTTGGATGAAGTTTTAGGGAAGTCAAAAGGGAATATTTAATAATAACTAATTTAGAATATTGTTAGGACAGTGACACATAGGTTCATGGCTTTTTACAGTAATTTTTATTTTTGTTCATCAAACCAGATCTGTCATGATTCCAGTTTATTGGATCACCACAATCAATGGGGGTTATTTACTAAAATAAAAATTTTGTGATTTTTTTTTTTAATAAAATTGGACTTTATTAAACCCCCGAGGATGGAAAAGTCCAAATCTGAAAATACAGCATCTCAGAACTCTCGATGTTGCATATAAGTCAATGGGAGAAGTCCCAATGATTTTTTGATGTGCGCTGGGTTTCATGCAATACCTCGAAATTTTCTACGTTTTTGGGTAAAAATTCTGAAAAAAATCGTGAAAATTAGATGAAAAAAATCAGAAAAAAATCGTGAAAATCAGATTTTTTCCCGTTCAGCTAATTTTCGGGAAAATGTAATATTAAATAAGCATAAAAAACCTGAGCGGATTTGATCGGAGTTTGTAGCAGAAAATAGTGAGATAAATTTGGACTTATAAATAACCCCCAATTTGTCTAAGGTGTTTTACATGTAAATGGTGATCAGCGAGCATTAATTTATGATTCTGGATCAACAGAGTCCTCATCATTTTACATAATTATCTTTATCGTCTCTTCCTTTCTAAAAATAATTTTGAAGTGATTTTCCCATCTCTGCCTTTATAACTGATTCCTTGGCTATCTCTTTATCTATTGTAAACTAAATTTATATCACTTTCCTTCCTTTCTTCATTCCTTTTTTTTTTCTTTTTCCACTCTAAATACAGTAGATGCCAGTGTGATATTTATTCATTCTCAGTATGGCTTTAGTCACAGATTTAACTATTTTAATTATTAACATGTAGATGACTCATACGGTATTCTCTTTAATTGAAGCATGCTTTCCTAATTTGGTTCCACTCTAATTGAAGTTGACTTTGGCATTTTTATCTCAGCTGGTGTTTGCATTTCATTTCCCTCGAAGTGTCAGTTAGGAACAGACTGGGAAAGATAACCTTTATTTCTGTTTTTATCATAAGCCATTTATTTCGTATTTGTGGTTCCATAAACAAATTATGCTTTCATCTGGGTATTTTCATTATTCAATCAACAATGTATTATGACGGAAATTATAATAAAAGGCAAGTAAATTACTAGCATCAAGTAGTAACATTAGTGAGCCCTGCCATATTGTCTTTCTAATTAAAATGATATTGGCACTTCCTTGTCTAGAAACCAAACAGATATTTCATTTGTAACTCACGGTATCATTACAGTATATGAGGTGATTGTGCCAGAGCAATGATGATTATTGCTCATACTCATATGAATATAGAGGGGAAAAAACAGATACATAAGGCTCCATGCACATAATAACCAATGTTATACATATTTTAAAAGTGAACATGACTCGTAATTATATTGATTTAATTGATAGTATTACCATAAAATTTTTCTTTTTCATCTATTTCTTTTTCATATTTGTGATCTTCTAGTGCTGGGAAGTTTTCTATTACTAAATGCTTCATTGGCATGGAGTTGTTTCCTCCTACATTACTAGACTCTCTTCTGCTGGATATAAAAACTGGGTGGCCGGTAGAGGTGATTTTACAGTCTGTTCTTGGCATTTGGAGTTCTGTTATTCACACTGACTAAGCCTTTAAGTGGAGATGCTCTTCTCTTCAAAATTGTATGACCAATTATAGTACTGTAATTAGAATTCACTGGTAGAATTGTGGGAATTAATCTAATTTAAATTGAATGTGTCGTGATAGATTTACTTTCTGTGCTCCTTGCTATGGATCTGCTGAACTGGTTGTCAACCTTCCCAACTAAAGCATGTAACTAGGTTGAACTGGTTGAGCTTGATGGTCTACTGACTGTTGTCAGTCTTGTCAACTACAGTATATAACTAGAACTGGTTGAACTTTATGGGCTTCTGTCCGCTGTCAACCTTGTCAGCTACTTTATATAAATAGGCCCGATCTGTACGAGAACTGGTTGATCTTAAGGGTCTACTGTCTTTTGTCAGTCTTGCCAATTATAGCATATAACTAGAGTGAACTGTAAAAGAATTGGTTGAGCTTGATTGGCTTCTGTTTATTGTCAGCTTTGCAAACTATAGTATATAACTAGGCTGAACTATATAAGAATTGATTGAGGTTGATGGGCTTCTGTCTGTGGTCAACCTTGGCAAATACAATATATAACATGTACATTTACGCATAGCCTCTAGAATTATGTTTATTACAAATTATTCTAAAGGTAGTGCCATTGTAGCCTGCTAAAAAGAAATGTATTATTTTGAGGCTCCATTATACATTCCTTAAAATAAAGCAGGGAAATCAGTGTTCAAGCTGCCTATTAACACATTAGTGAGTGCCTAACATCCACATTTATATCACTAGAAAATGTAGATGTGTAAACAAATACCATACAAAATAAATTACAAAGTTTATGTGAACTTGACATGTGGCTATGATACTTTTAGGGAGTTATTTACTAAACTCTGAATACAAAAATCATAAAATCTGACTTTTAAAAAAATGTATTAAACCCTGAGGATGGAAAAATCTGAATCTGAAAATCCGGCATCCGCCATAAAAGTCATATAGCAAACAAAATTTTCAGGAAAGTGTGTTAATAAGCCCAAAAAACCTGTGTGGATTTGGTCGTAGTTTTTTTCAGAAAACATTGAGATAAATTCAGGCTTATAAGTGAGAGAAGTCCCAATGATATATTGATGTGCTCTGGATTTTTGGCAATACCCCGAAGTTTTCGGGCAAAATGCGGAGTTTTCGGGTGAAAAATCCGAAAAAATTGTGAAAAACTGATTTTTCACACAAACAAAATTTTCAGGAAAGTGAATTAATAAATAAGCCCAAAAAACCTGTGCGGATTTGGTCGTAGTTTTTTTCAGAAAATATTGAGATAAATTCGGACGTTCATAAATAACCCCCTTGGTGTCCCACCTTGTCAATTCACTCATAGTTGTTTGTGTTTCTAATGTAATTTTCAAAATGGTTGACTTGTTTGTCTCCGCTACAGTCCAAAAGAGGGATTAACTCAGTTTCATACACATAAAAGCCTTTAAATGGATTAACTTGCCATGCAGCTCAAGATCAAAACCATTGAATTCTAGATTGAATCAGGGCTAAATATGTTAGTCAATAAGGATCAAATAGCTCAATCCATTGTTAACCTTTCTCATAAAAAACAAATTACAGCAAATTTCTTCTGCTGAGCCATCTTCTGTCTACAGCAGGTGGTTTTATCATCAATGGCCTTAAATTGTTTGTGTTGTTTTGGACTGGCAAATTTCTCACAAAATATGGGATTAAAAATGTAGATCCTCATGTAATACACTTAGGGGGTTATTTATCAGTCCGAATTTATCCCAATTATTTTTGGGAAAAAACCAAATCCGCACAGGTTTTTTTCGCCTTATTTATTAATACACTTTTCCAAAAAATTTTGTTTGCAGGAAAAAACCTGAAAAAAAAAAATCTTGAAAAATACGAATCTGATTTTCCACCCAAAAACTCAGACTTTTTCTAATTTTAGTCCAAAAACCCAGAAATCTTCAGATTATTGCACGAATCCCAACGCAGATCAAAACATCTTTGGAACATCTCCTATTGACTTATATGCGACCTCGGCAAGCCTGAGATGCCGGATTTTCGTATTCAGACTTTTTCAATCGTCAGGATATAATAAATCCCGACAAAATTGTGGGGTTTTTTTCCCACTAACCTCCTTAAGCTAAGATCATGAGCAGTGTTTAAAGAGAGCAGTGTTTAGAGAGATGTACTTATAGAGGTATAAATGCAAGATTAATTTCCTTTTATTTGTAGACGTATTTCTTAATGCTTATATAAGGGTTATAAGGACTGAAGCATGAAAACAATATTTTTTCCTGCGGACACGATAAGCATGAACAAAAAGGGTAATACATTTAGGGATAAATGCCTAAATAAAACATTATTTGAATATACATTACTTATTTTTGTAGCAATAGATATATGTATACAGATTTTCCATTGACTCCCTCTGCAGAGTACAGCATCTGACTGCATTAATTTCAAAAGGATTGTAGATAGGACTGTTAGTTGTATCTGGTGGTACTCAAGTCTATAGGAGTGTTTTAATATGTGCAAAGCACGGTGCAAAGTGCAAAAAACAGGTCGTTCTACCATATTTTCTCACTGTGCACCATTTTTCGGGTTTTGTGCCCGAAACCCTCAAATTTCTTGTGATATCGCTCTAAACCCCCGAATTTTTCAGATTTTTGGACGAAACTCAGTGCAGACCATGATATCTTCAAATTTTAAATGGGACCTCTGCCAGGTTGGAAATTGAGTATTTTCTGATTTGGACTTTTAGCAGCCTTGGGGTATAACAAATCTTGAAAAATTCTAGTTTTTTTCCTCTAAAAAATTGTGCTTTCTAGTGAAAAAAAACATTTAATTTTTTTTCCCATCAGACTTTAGTAAATAATTAAATCATTAAATGAATTATTGCAGATCTCTGTGCTCTAAAACTAGACCTGCAGCCACTCTCATGAATGAGATCGACATATCACTATTTTGTTCTCTATGCAGTATTATATGACATGAATTAAAAAATGACATGACTGCATAAAATAATAATAGCACTTTACCTTTTCTTATCGTCACACTGTACAGAATTGTTCAGCAGTAATAAGTAATTCAGACAAGGACCACTGCTCAGAGCACTAGAATCACACGACTAGAAGGAAGTAGAATAAAATATCTTCCCTAATGAAGCTAGAAAAATTACAAAGTGTTTCTGGAGAGGAAAAAAATGTCGATTTCATGATTCAAAAGAGAGTGAGATCAATGAAAAATATTAGGTTCAGGGGCAATGGGACAAAAATAATATGGGATACTTAATAACAGATTTTAATTGTATCTGAAAAGAGGGGTTCATTTACAAGGTGCTCTTTTCTTATTACAGGGAAAAAGAAAATCATTTTTTAAAAATGTAATTATTAAACATTGAGGCTCATTTATAAACACTGGACAAATTTGCTCCTGGCAGTAACCCCATCAGTGATTCCTTTTTTTCAGTCAGCTGCAGGGTGAATGCTGAAAGCAATCATCTGATGGTTGCTATGAGTTACTACACAGGAGCAAATTTGCGCATTGTTTATAAATGAGCCTCAATGTGTAATTATTAAAAAATATATATATATTTTTTTCAATAAGAAAACAGTACGTTATACTTGATCCAAACTAACATTGAAGCCAAATTAATGATATTGGGTTTAATTAACGTTTAAATGATTTTTTACTAGTCTTAAGGTGTGGAGATCCAAATTACTGAAATACCCTTTATTTGGAAAACCCCAGGTCCCAAGCATTCTGGATAACAGGTCCAATAACTGTACTAGCTTCATTGTAAAATTAAATAATTAGGAGGGTCTAAGAATATTGGCCATTTTTGGTCAAATTTCACCTTTTCAATAAAATATTCTCTGACATATAGACATATGTTTTGTATCATTTCAGCCTACTGCATCTGACTTTCCAACCTAATTTAAATGTGTTGTTTGCTTCAGGACTGGCAAAAACAATCATTTCACACATTTTCACAAGTGGGTTAAGACTTTGTAGCAATGAATTGACATGTGTAAAATATATATCAAGGTTTACCAAATGGTGTCAAAATGATAGAAATTATTTGCCATTGTACAATTATGATATCATTTCCATTTTTTTATTTGATTGATAGCAACTGAATGTTTTACATATAATTAAACAGCTCTCAATGCAGAAAATGAGGTCAGACTTTAAAAGAAGCTGATTCTTTAGGAATGATTATTAAATTTTGATGTAAATTGCATTGGTTTGTGAGCTGCCATGCCATGAAAATCGAAATTAACAATCAATCAGTCTTGTATCATTACTTTTTTTTACTATCAAATCCGAATTTTTGTGGGGAAAAAAACACGAAGTTTTCGAGATTTATTATACCCCGAGGCTGCAGAATCCAAAAATCCACCATCTCAGACCGGTTGTATATAAGTCAATGGGAGAGGTCCCTATGCTATTTGGAAGTTTCTGTAGTCTGCACTGGAATTAGACCGAAAATCCAACTATTTTGGGCTTTTTGGACAAAAATAAAAAAAAATCAGATTTTTTAAGAAAAAGCCCTAAAAAATCAAGAAAATTTACAATTCGGGTTTTCGCTCAAATTTTTTCCCCGATAAGATTAAACTGTGCTTTTTTGATAGTAAAATTCTGGATTCTAGTTTGGTTGGACGTTTTTAAAAATCATATGATTTTGTGGTTTTTGATTTAAAAAAACCCTTAATGTACAACATCTCTATCCTACTTCTTTGTTTAGCTTTCAATCTCCTTTTAAAGCTACAAATGACAGCGTATCACATCGGACCATCACAAGTATTTATAACCCATTTTGTTTTCTTTGCAGTTTGCTCCCAGTATTCAAGAGGAGTTTTTGCCATTTTTGGACTATATGACAAGAGATCAGTACACACCCTGACCTCATTCTGCAGCGCCTTGCACATCTCCCTCATCACACCAAGTTTCCCCACCGAGGGTGAAAGCCAGTTTGTACTGCAGCTCAGACCACCGTTACGAGGTGCTCTCCTGAGTTTGCTTGATCACTACGGGTGGAATCATTATGTCTTTCTGTATGACACAGACAGGGGTAAGTGATGATGTGATTTTTTTTTTTTTGTATTTGCAGTTTGTTTTATAGAACATTTTATAGCTCTAATTTTTGTTGGGGGTTGATGATGTTTTTTAAATTATATTCCATCGTTTAAATACAAGTACATGTCAGTAATTTATAAAAAAAAACAAAAAAAAAAAACAAAGCACCTAGAAATGTGAAATTTAAACTTTAAAGCCATGACATAGGGTCGGAGAAGACAGGTGTATTTCGCTACAGCTATAGAGGAAGCTTCCTCTATAGTTACGCCACTGACCCCAGAAGTCATTTTTTTTATTAGAAAAAAATATATAGTAAACAAAAATAATTTGTAGAATACGAGGAAAATTTAATATTTTCATACATGGGCTAACATTAGTTGCTGATTCAGCATTTCTTTTTTTAGGTCCTCAGTAAAACCCTCCCTGTTGGTGCTTAATCAGGCATGGTGTAAAATCCCATTAGTTACTACATGGTTCTGTTTATGTGATATGAGGCTGATTACATAAACCCTCTATTTAGTCTTAGGGGGTTATTTACTAAACCCTGAATGCAGAAAATCCAAAAAAATTGTGTTTTTTTAGAATAAAATCTGAATTTTATAAAAAACCGAATGTTTTGGAATTTATTATATCCCAGGGATAGAGATGTCGCGAACTGTTCGCCGGCGAACTTGTTCGCGCGAACATCGGGTGTTCGCGCTCGCCGGAAGTTCGCGAACGTCGCGCGACGTTCGCCATTTTGGGTTCGCCATTGTTGGCGCTTTTTTTTGCCCTCTCACCCCAGACCAGCAGGTACATGGCAGCCAATCAGGAAGCTCTCCCCTGGACCACTCCCCTTCCCTATAAAAACCGAAGCCCTGCAGCGTTTTTTCACTCTGCCTGTGTGTGCTGAAGAGATAGTGTAGGGAGAGAGCTGCTGCCTGTTAGTGATTTCAGGGACAGTTGAAAGTTTGCTGGCTAGTAATCGTTTTGATACTGCTCTGTTATTGGAGGGACAGAAGTCTGCAGGGGTTTGAGGGACATTTAAGCTTAGGTAGCTTTGCTGGCTAGTAATCTACCTTCTACTGCAGTGCTCTGTATGTAGCTGCAGTGGGCAGCTGTCCTGCTTCTGATCTCATCTGCTGACTGCTGCAATAACAGTAGTCCTTGTAAGGACTGCTTTTATTTATTTTTTTGTTGTTTTACTACTACTACTACTACTACTACTATAAGAGCCCAGTGCTATTAGTCTAGCAGTGTTGGGGAGTGGGACTGGTGTGCTAATCTGCTGCTCCTAGTAGTTCAGCAGCACCAACTTTAATTTTTTTTTTTTAATATTCATTTTTTTTTATTTTACTTTTTTTTATTTTACTACCGCTGTAGTAGTGTATAAGTTGACCTTTTAGGCATTATTTGCCCTGTAGGCATTATTTGCACACTGTTTTCTTCAACCCGCCATCGAGCTGTGTGACCTTGTTCACATTCTGTCTAAATATCCATAATATTACCGTCTCCAGAAAAAACACCGGAGTCACTTTTTTCAAGCAGCCATAATATATTTTACGTAATCCGTATCCACCGCTGTAGTAGTGTATACGTTGGCCTTGTAGGCATTATTTGCACACTGTTTTCTTCAACCCGCCATCGAGCTGTGTGACCTTGTTCACATTCTGTCTAAATATCCATAATATTACCGTCTCCAGAAAAAACACCGGAGTCACTTTTTTCAAGCAGCCATAATATATTTTACGTAATCCGTATCCACCGCTGTAGTAGTGTATACGTTGGCCTTGTAGGCATTATTTGCACACTGTTTTCTTCAACCCGCCATCGAGCTGTGTGACCTTGTTCCCATTCTGTCTAAATATCCATAATATTACCGTCTCCAGAAAAAACACCGGAGTCACTTTTTTCAAGCAGCCATAATATATTTTACGTAATCCGTATCCACCGCTGTAGTAGTGTATACGTTGGCCTTGTAGGCATTATTTGCACACTGTTTTCTTCAACCCGCCATCGAGCTGTGTGACCTTGTTCACATTCTGTCTAAATATCCATAATATTACCGTCTCCAGAAAAAACACCGGAGTCACTTTTTTCAAGCAGCCATAATATATTTTACGTAATCCGTATCCACCGCTGTAGTAGTGTATACGTTGGCCTTGTAGGCATTATTTGCACACTGTTTTCTTCAACCCGCCATCGAGCTGTGTGACCTTGTTCCCATTCTGTCTAAATATCCATAATATTACCGTCTCCAGAAAAAACACCGGAGTCACTTTTTTCAAGCAGCCATAATATATTTTACGTAATCCGTATCCACCGCTGTAGTAGTGTATACGTTGACCTTGTAGGCATTATTTGCACACTGTTTTCTTCAACCCGCCATCGAGCTGTGTGACCTTGTTCACATTTTGTCTAAATATTGATAATATTATCGTCTCTAGAAAAACCACTTGAGTTACTTTTTTTCAAGCAGCATTCATATATTTTACGTAATCCGTATCCACCGCTGTAGTAGTGTATACGTTGACCTTGTAGGCATTATTTGCACAGTGTTTTCTTCAACCCGCCATCGAGCTGTGTGAGCTTGTTCACATTTTGTCTAAATATTGATAATATTATCGTCTCTAGAAAAACCACTTGAGTTACTTTTTTTCAAGCAGCATTCATATATTTTACGTAATCCGTATCCACCGCTGTAGTAGTGTATACGTTGACCTTGTAGGCATTGTTTGCCCAGTTTTTTGGCCACAGCCACTGAAGCACAGAGGCCAGAAAAAATATGCCATATAAATGCTGAAAATAGTCATTTTTTGCCATACGTTGACTCAACGTATATGGCAAAAAATGACTATTTTCAGCATTTATGTGGCATATTTTTTCTGGCAACTGTGCTTCAGTGGCTGCAACCAAAAAAACTGGGCAAACAATGTCTACAAGGTCAACGTATGGCGAAAAAATTACTATTTTCAGCATTTATATGGCATTATTTTTCTGGCAACTGTGCTTCAGTGGCTGCGTCCAAAAAAACTGGGCAAACAATGTCTACAAGGTCAACGTATGGCGAAAAATGACTATTTTCAGCATTTATATGGCATATTTTTTCTGGCAACTGTGCTTCAGTGGCTGCGTCCAAAAAAACTGGGCAAACAATGCCTACAAGGTCAACGTATGGCAGTTGTTTAAAGAGAACAGTAGATTACTAGCCAGCAAAGCTACCTAAGCTAAAATGTCCCTCAAATCCCTGCAGACTTCTGTCCCTCCAATACAGAGCAGTATCAAGCAGATTACTAGCCAGCAAACTTACTATCATCTGTCCCTGAAATCACTAACAGCTCTCCCCCTACACTATCTCTTCCAAGCACACACAGGCAGATTTTTCAGATACATTTTTGCCCTTGATCCCCCTCTGGCATGCCACTGTCCAGGTCGTTGCACCCTTTAAACAACTTTAAAATCATTTTTCTGGCCAGAAATGTCTTTTCTAGATGTTAAAGTTCGCCTTCCCATTGAAGTCTATGGGGTTCGCGAACCGCTCGCATTTTTGCGCAAGTTCGCGAATATGTTCGCGAACTTTTTTTCCGACGTTCGCTACATCCCTACCCAGGGATGGAAAAAGTCTGAATCCGAAAATCAAGCATCTCAGACCTGCTAAGGTTGCATATAAGTCAGTGGGAGAAGTCCAAAAGATTTTTTAATCTGCGCTGGGTTTCGTGCAATTATCTGAAGTTTTCGAGGTTTTCGGGCAAAAATTCCAAGTTTTTGGGTGGAAATTCTGAAATATTCGTAAAAAGCCGAAAAAACCTGTGCGGATTTGATCTGAGTTTTTTTCAGAAAATATTGAGATAAATTCGGACTTTGTTAAATGGGCCTCTTACTATTAGGATCGAAGTGGCTAGGTCAGAACGCAGCACAGACGAGCAGTGTCTCAAGTGGATGTGGGTCTAGTTTGGGATATTCCAAATGTGTCCTGAAGCTTGAAACAGACCCTGGTCAGACGGGTTGCTGTAAGATGTCATAAACAGTCACTATTTAGTAAGCTGGTGGGGGCTGTTTTGGCCTCGGTGTAATTTGAATACCAGGGCATAGTTTGAATCCCAGTCCAGGACTGTTCTGGACAAAAACACAGGTACTGTACATCTGGTTTATGCAATGATTTTTGGCTATATTCTCCTCACACTGACTACAATGGGACGTGATCGGTGACTATTTTGAATTTTGTTTAAAAGTTAATGGGGATCAAAATGTTATGAAAGCTTTAACATTTGAAGTCTATTTCTAGGAGAATCCAAATGCTATCTAGAATATCATCTAAAAATTGTACTGGAGCCTGCAGACCCAGTTTAACTAAAGTACCAAGATAGCACAACATTTTGATTGTATTCATGCAAACCACTTATTATGTTTATTGGGCTCAAGTACAATAGATTATCTTTTTGGATGAGACGTTGCTTTGTACAGTGACCCACTGGGAGTAACATAACAAATACAAATTTGTATGACTCTTGCTCTTAACAGATAAGCTCTGCCAAACAGGCCTGTCAACCTTTCCTGATTTTTTTGAGAGTCAATTGTATGTACAGTATACTGTAGGGTTAGAGCAAGGAATGTGGTCAGAGTTCAAGGACGCATGGTCAGATTATAACAAGGAATCTCATATTGATTTACATTTAAAAAATGTAAGCCAATAACTTTAGTCACCAGCTCTGGTTTCTTTATGTTCATGCACATTAATTATATAACACCTTTATACACCTTTGAGTGATAACTGCTAGCTGGAAATCTGCTAAAAATACATATGTATTGCAGTGATTAGGGAGGGATGAGCAGCAGTGCTAATTAATTATCTAAATTATTAAGGTTTACTGATTTGTGTTGGCTTCATTGCTGAGTTGAAAGCAGAACAGATATAGAGCTAAATTCATTCTTACAAACACTGTTATTTTATCATTTGAGGGCTTTGATTATATGTACAGATTAGATCATTGTCTATGGTTTGAAGTATAATTTAATTCACGTGGAAAAAAATGTGTAAATTAAAAGCGGCTGATTCCCATAAGGGTAATCCATGTCTTGGTTTCCAGGGGGCATTGACTGGAGGTCAGGGGTGGAACAGAGGTAAACTTGGTAAAAAATGGGGCAGGGAATCCCTCAGGGCCGTCCATGTTAATTAAGCTGTGATTTATTTTTAAATTAACTCCAAAAATATTGTCAGCCAGTTTAAAATATATTCTTTTCTGATTATAAAAAAATATTCTGAGATTGTAAAGGTTGGCACCCTGAATCTAGAACCAATACCAAGCACCCTGGTCTTGGCTCGTGCTTCCGCCTGTAACCGGCGCTTTTGGCCTTGGGAGGAGCCCTCAGCTACTCATATGCCGCCAGGTCTTAAAACGAGAGGTGCAAGGCAAAAAGTTCTAAACAAGCGAAGGGGCACAACTGTAAGCAAAGTATTTGGGCAGAAGGTCGTGGTACAAGGCGTAAGGCAAAATCATAGTCAGATCAGGCTGGGTCGAGACAGGCAGAGAATAAGCGTAGTCAGGCAGTCAAACTGGGAGATCAAACAGAAGGAATTTAGCAGTAGAGGTAGTCGGTATTCAGGCAAGGGACAGGATCCAGAGGTCAGAATAGTCAAAAGCCAGGCAGGGGGTCACAACAGGAATCAAAAACAGGTTCAGACAGATAGCTTAAAGCTCAGAAGCACCAGGAACAAACTCCTATAACGGGCAGTATGAAAATACAAAATACCTCGTTAAATACATTTGAATTTTGCATCATCACGCCAGCGCACATGCGCGTATATAAACAGGAGATGCGTGCCGGATTAGGAGCAGAGGAAGTGGCTTGCAGCGGGTGTCCCTGACGTCCCCCCACTAGACCGCCAGGGTATGTTTTTGTTACAGAGATGTTGTTATGGTATCTGCAATTAGCCTTTACTGGCTATAGTGCAGTTACTTTAATGAAGGGCCAACTAGTATTAGTCTAGGGTCCCCAAAATGTGAGCTGGTTCCACTGTGATGGAGGTTGGGGTTAGAGCACTTGCAGGTGACTCAATCTATAATATGTTAGGGTAGGATTTGGTGGTTCTTGTAGATATACCAGAAAGCCAAGCTTGAAGGTAAATGTAACGGTCTGCACCCAACACCAGAACAAATGCCAAGCACCCTGGTCTCGGCTCGTGCTTCACCTGAAGTGTGACCGCCTTTGGCCTCGGGAGGAGCCCTCAGCTACTTGAATGCCACCAGGACTTAAACGAGAGGTGCAAGGCTAGAGGTTCTGGATAGGCAGAGGGGCACGACTGTCTAGCGAGAGTCTTTGGGCAGAAGGTCGTAGTAAAAGGCATTAGGCAAAAGAGTAGTCAGATCAGGCTGGGTCAAGGCAGGCAGAGAATAAGCGTAGTCAGGCAGGCAAGGGTCAAACCAGGAAGTCAATCAGAGGGTTAAGCAGAATCGGAGTCGGTAAATAGGCATGGGTCAGGATACAGAGAGTAGAATCGTCAAAGCCAGGCAGTAGTCAAACGGGTATCAGAATCAGGATCAAAATACAAAAGCTTCAAAAGCACAATTTTACATTTTCCAGGGAACCAGAAAAATTATCAGGGAAAATATAAAATTGGGGTTCATAAAATCAGGCTTTGACTTATTATCTTGTTTATCAGGTAAGGGGGGCCCTGACCAAAGGCTGGACCAGAAATTGTCTAGAACTAGTGGTCTAGAGTATGGCTCTAAGTAAACCTATACCATGTTAGTTCATGCATCCCCCTACGGCATAGCAGACAATATTTGATTGACAGCTGAGATTTTTAAATAAGTTTAAACAACTATGAATGATTTAATAGAAAATTTGGACTTTATCTTTAATTTGAAAAGGACTTTTATTATACAGCTTTTTATGTCAGGGTGACAGGTCCACTTTAATATCTTTTATGAAAGTTAATGTTTACAATATTTTCAAAGCTTATTTTTCTTTGAAAAACACTTTTAAGGACATGACTAATACACATAGAATTCTACTGGTGACATGATGATATTCTTCTAAAAAATGAATCCACTTTAACCAAGAAGGAGGAGGGAAGAATGGAACAAAATAAAAGCAGAGAGTAGGAGAGACATAGAACACTTCAGTGGTGGGAAGATGATCAAACTATTAAATTTGTTTAGAAAGTACGTGCTGTGCATTATCACCCCCTTAGAAAATGACATTTGTTTAAAACACATTTCCCTTGTGATATTTCTGTCTAAATGCAAAAATGTATATTCAAATGATATTCAAATAAAAAGTTTTGACATTAAACTTCAGAAAAAATGTCAAATCTTAAATCTAAATTGTTATAAATATATCATATCAGTGGTTCATATATTGATTTAATAAAGTTTTATTATTTTTAAAGACATTTCCAGGAGCCACTTTTACTCTATTATATTATATTTCTATGGTCTCCTCACAGTAGCACCCGGATAATTTAAAATATGTTTTTTGCTTAAATGGGAGTGCAGTATGGGTGTGTGTGTATAGATGTGTATAGGAGGTGATTGCTTAATGAACATAAATAATTTAAAGGCAACAGATAGCTATAAACTAGTGATGTGCGGGCCGGCTCGACACCTGCGGGTCTACCTGCGGGTCGGTCGTGTTCGGGCTGACCTCACCCCCCTTTCCGGGTCGCCAGGTTGAGCTCTTCTGCCTGCTCCCCCCCTGACCTTACAATGCCAGCTTCCGACTTCCGGGTTTAACTTCTATAGACGCGTGCCTGCTCACCAAGACCCTTTTGTGACTTCATTGGCGGGGCGGGTTGGTGAGGGTCTATAAAAGGAACCTGGAAGTCGGGCTCGAACTGGCGCAGGTGGAGACCCGACCCACATAACACTACTATAGACACCAGACCTGGATTTGTGGGCAGGCCTAAAAGGCCTGAGCCTAGGACAGCAAATATTGGGGGCAGCCTGCCACCTGCTGGCTGCATCATTACTGGGCAATGGACAGTGGTTTGAATCTCTCAGCCACCCAGTCACCAGTGGAAGAGATTGTAATTGGCAAGAAGAAGCAGATTGGTGAGACGATTGTGGGGAGGGGTGAGGATTGTGGAGGGGTGCGAAGGGGTGTACGAGTAGAGGGGTCTGGTTCAAGCAATGGGGGGCCTAAGAGTGCAGCCTCTTGAAATACAGTGTTGATAAACAGAGAACATGTTTAGGAAGTGGAGTTTTTTCACTAAAGTTCTAGCTGGGGTTTTTGCATGCTTTGCAACTCCTGTGTCTGTTGGGAACAAATCAGAGATCCACAAAGAGTGCCTTAGGAATACAATTCAGCACTTCTTTATCTACACTGATTTATGTGCAAGAATATACTTTAGAAAAGGTCATGTGTCAGCTATATACCAGATGGCTCTTTTTTTTTGTTAGGCATTTAACGTTATTGAACAGCAGCTGGACAAATGATCATGAATATGTGAAGCTGCCAGAACAGAGGGAAATGCATTTCAAAAAGATCCAAAAAGTTGACATGGCACAGCAAGAGTTACCTGTAGTCAATAAATCTAAAATTGTACTCTGCAAATGATCTGTTTTTTTTGCAATGTTTTTGAATGTGGAAACTGAACTTGGCTTTCCAGTTATTTTTCCTTCACCAGAAGGTATACACTTATGGAATCTATCATCTGAAAACCCATTATCTAGAAAGCTCTGCAATCAATGTTTCACAGTGTCCTATTTAAACAAATAGTTCTTGTTTGGATTTTTTTTCTCTCTGTAATAATAAAATAGGACCTTGTACATAATGGTAACAAGCTGCATAAATCCATATTGGCCCTAAGTTATGGCGATGCAAATTTTTAGAAACATTGCTTATCTGGAAAACCCTCAGTGCCAAGTATTTCACATTATAGATTTATCAACTGTATGGAAAACTCTCTGGCCTAAAAATTGGGGTGCTGTAAATTACATTGCATTATACTATATGATGTGTAGTAAGCACCACAAGTTGTAGCTGGTTTATTTTCCATCATAAATACTTAACTATAGTCTCCAGACTATCCAGGTTTTCTGAGGTATTGGGGTATTTTTATCAAAGAGTGAAGTTAATAGTGAAGTTCCGCCACTAGAGTGAAATTCTGCCACTTCCCATTCATTTCTATGGGTTTTTAAAGGCGTATTTATCAAAGGGTGAAATTTCACTTTTACCCATTGATAAATACGCCTTTTAAAATCCCATAGAAAGGAATGGAGAGCTGCAGAATTTCACTCTAATGCCGGAACTTCACTCTTTGATAAATTTAGCCCATTGTATCTAAGTAAAGTGCAGGGTAAATTGCAGTCCCTTTTGTACATCTGCATATTATAGGGTTGACATCTGTCTGGTTTTGAACCGGACAGCCCAGTATTTTGAAGGGCTGCCCGGTTTAAAACTGTCCGCCTGATTTTCCAAATTAAGAAAACCGTGCAGGATTCCCTATGATTGACACGGCGTTTGGGCAATTGCTGATCGGCGCGTCATAGCCCCGTCTGCCCCTCCATGTCTCGCCCCTGCCCTCTGCCAAGTCTCCACTGGACTAAAAGATGGCAACCCTAGCATATTATGATATAAATTTGTCCTACTTCTGGATCTGCAGAGATGGTACTCTCTGAAGCTCGCCATAGACGCGACGATTCTTCTTGCCAAACAACCGATTTTAGCAAAGTCCGACCAATCCTTCAAAATGATCTTGTGGTTAGTGGGATTGGAACGATCGATCATTTTACGATTTTTCGGCCGATATCTGTCAGGAAATTGATCGGCCAGGTCAAAAAAAATGTTGTCGTTCACTGGCAATCTATCTATGTTTGCAGGGCCAAGCAGGCAGCTCCCCTTGTTTTCCTGCCAAATTGGTCTTTTTAGTTGATGGTAAATTCTTACGATCGTTCCGAGAAAATCGTGGTCTCATGATGAGGATCGGATCTTTTAAAAATCTCAACATCTATGGCCAGCTTAAGACATGATTTCTGAAAGGTTTTTATAACAGACCCCCCAGCATGCCCTGGCAACACCTACTGCATGTATGCCCCAACTCAACCCTTGGTAGTAAATGAATCTGGGTAATTCAAGAAAATCTAGGTGAGATGAAAGCTCTGTAGATGTGTATTTATACCTAATATATAATAAATGAATACAGTAGGATTTTGTGTATGGCTGTGGAAAAGGTATTGGTATACACCAGTGATGCACTGTTTTGTCTAGTGATGGGCGAATTTGTGCTGTTTCACCGAAAAATTCGCAAATTTCGCGCGAAATGGCGAAAAATTCACGTTTTTCCGACGCCGGCGGCCGTTTTTGATGGCGGCGTCTGTTTTTTCGGAAAAACATTTTTGACGCCGGCGAATTTTTTCCGCAAATTTTCGCGGGCGTTTCGCAAATTTATTCGCTGGCGGCGAATTTGCGCCTGGTGAATAAATTCGCCCATCACTAGTTTTGTCTACTTGGGAAACGTACTGTATAGCAGACCTTATTGCTGGAAAACTATTAATTGAAGTTATGATTTACTGTTTTTAGGTTTAAAAATGACTTGATATTTATTAGATTAAAATTTCATAGAGGTTTTATGACCTTCCTAAAAAATTATATAAATAATGAATGTACTGCATGGTTTAATTACATTCTTAAAATCCTATTATAACCTTTTTATGAATATGGCCTTCTCTCTTTTTGTGTTTGCATAAAGTTTGGATGATTGTCAGGTCATACACTGCAAAATAGCTTTCAAAAATACAAAACTTCTGAGTCATCATTTTAAAGTCTGAAGGCACTTTTGGGCAAGCTTAGAGTTATTATGTTCAAAAGGTCAAGATGTTAGAAGAAGGCATTGTAAGTCTCCAGTCAAAGCAGATTTAGCCAATGTGATAGATTTAAAAATTAGAAAGCAAAACCTTAAATCTCATGCATAAAGGACAGGGAAAGCTGAACTCCAACTACCCCATTACTAGGCCGCCTTACCACCTTCCGAATTGCTAGGATTAATTTTGCACATAAGCATCATTTAAGAAATATCTTAAAAGCATCAAAGTTAGCAGACTCTAACTTGGATCCACTGATGTTTCGCCACCAAAAAGTGTTCTTCTAGTTTTTGTGGTCACTGGTGACACAAATATAGATCATATGAATCATTTGTCATCAGTTTCAACTTCATCATCAACTTTCAGACTGGGAATCTTTGGGGGTTATTTACTAAACCTCTATTTTATCTGGTTGGGCTTTTTGGGGCAAAACTTACATTTTTGGAATATAGAACAAAAACCCTGATTTTATCAGATTATCCAGAGCAGATCATGATCTCAAGAAACATCTTTTGTGATATCTACCATTGACTTCTACATTACTTCGACAGGTTTGAGATGGAGTATTTTCAGATTTTGATTTTTAGCAGCTTTGGGGTATAATAAATCTCTAAAAATTCTATTTATCTATTTTTTCCCCTTAAAATTTGAGTTTTTTAGGTTTAATAAATGGGTCTATACAGTATAAATCTTAATTTTATATAGAACTCAGGTAGAGGATAAAAAAATTAAATATGTATATCCCACCACTGAGATGCATAAGAATTAAAGAAGAATGGGGATCAGGAATATTATAAACTTCAAAAAAGTTAGAAGTAAGTATGTAGTCACATTGCAGTGACATTCAAAGAAAAAACTGTATACAATATATAGTGATGAGTGAATCTGTCCCTGCACAACAATTCACGAAAAAGCTGAAAATTAGTAAAACAAATTAAAGTCAATGGCAAAGATTTTTAACGTGTGCAAAATTTTTCTTGCTTCAAATGCATTAAAATCAAAGGGCATTTTTTCTTATGGCGACTTTTTTGTCCAAATGCATTAAAGTCAATGGGCGTTTTTTCTTATGGCGACTTTTTTGTCCAAATGCATTAAAGTCAATGGGCTTTTTAACTTATATGTGTTTTTTCTCTGCAACTTTTTCGTTGCAGCAAAGTTTTCTTATTTTTTCTGCAGTTTTGCGGAAAAAATAAGATGGCAAAATGCAGAATTTCGCCACAAATCCATGGCAGGTGAAAAAATTTTGTCCATCACTAATAATACACATTCTGAGTGCACAGGGCACATGTATATTACCAGGGTCAATATCAGTTAATACAGTTATTAAATATTGTCTTCAGTATTCAGAAGATAATTAATTTTAATTTTCAAATTAATAGTTATAGCACAGCTCAGTGATTATTTGGTTTCTAAGCAACTAAGCGACTTTCAGAAAGTGTGATAGATGTAGTTTGCTTGCATGCAAATGTTAACATATAGGTGTTTCATATCAAAACAGATAAACGCAAAACACATTTTCAAGGAAGAACCTGGTTTTATAGACTTGTCTAGGAAAAAAGTGTGTAAAACATGTCAGTTTTATTAATTTTTTTGATCTTCCTCATAAGAGTTTTTGGTTTCACAATGAAAAAAAAATGCATTCTTTTTGTGCGTGAAAATGCCTTTGTTGCAAGAAAAAATGACTCTAAGGGGGTTATTTAGCAAAGTCTGAATTTATCTTAATATTTTCTGCTACAAACTTAGATCAAATCCGCTCAGGTTTTTTATTCTTATTTGTTATTACATTTTCCAGAAAATTTAGTTTGTGAGATAAAATCAGATTTTCACGCATTTTTCAGACTTTTTCATCTGATTTTCACGATTTTTTCGTAATTTTCACCAGAAAACTCTGAAAACGTTGGGGTATTGCCCGAAACCCAGAAAAAAATGCTAATTTACTTGGCAAAAATGTAATTTGTTTGGCAAAAGAAATAAAAACTGAAAAAATGTCCATTAACTTCAATGCATTTGCCAAAATGTTGCCATTTAATGTTTTTTTTTCACTACTCTTTATGCAGTAAATATAATGCCTATGTTATCTCAAATATCAAACCATTATAGTAGCAACTATTTTGGTTTAGTTTTATTGGCTATTTGTAATGTATTGAATTGCCATACCTGGCAAGAAGACATTTCAACAAGATTGTCTCTAATTCATGAAATTCCATCATCAGCAACATCAAAATTAGTTTTCTTACAAAAGTTAATTTTCAACCAGCAAGAGTCAGTTGGCTTAACTCATGGGCCCCAACATTTTTTTGAGCCATAATCAATTGTAAAAAGAGTTGGGGAGCAACACTGGCATGACAAAAGTTCCAGTGGGTGCCAAATAAAGGCTGTGGGAAGCTCCTATTTGGACTAGCAGCCTACAGGAGACTCTGTTGGGCAGTACACTTAGGGGGTTATAGTCAGAATGCCAAAAACCCAATTTTTTTTTAAAAAGTCAGAATTCTAAAATCTGGCATCTCAGATCTTCCAAGGTTGTATATAAGTCAATGGGAGAAGTCCTGAGGATATCCTGATCTGCGCTGGGTTATGTGCAGTAATCCAAAGATTAAGGGGCAAATTTATCAAGGGTCGAATTTCGAGGGGTTAAATCCCTCGAAATTCGACTGGGGAATAGAATTAAATAGAATCGAATAGACAATTTGGGTGAATTTACGCGCTGGGGAATAGTCGAATTGGCGAATATTCGCCAGGCGAATAGGCGTTCGATCGAATATTCGCTCAAAGGATTTTCATTCGATCGAATGCCTTTTTATTCGATCAAAAACTTGGAAAACAAGCCTATGGGACTTTCCCATAGGCTTTTAAAGCAATTCGGTAGGTTTTAGGTTGCGAAGTAGGCAGTCAAAGTATTTTTAAAAGAGACAGTACTTCAACTATCGAATGGGCGAATAGTCGCAGCGCTTTTGCGCTC
The DNA here is from genome assembly GCF_017654675.1 of Xenopus laevis. NCBI lineage: Eukaryota > Metazoa > Chordata > Amphibia > Anura > Pipidae > Xenopus > Xenopus laevis. The sequence goes on from NC_054373.1 coordinate 169,874,880, forward strand.
GATCCAGTACTTCGACTATCGAATAGCGAATAGTTGCAGCGTTTTTGTGCTCGATCTATTCGAATCATTCTACTCAGGCGAATTTACACCAATTCGATAGTCGAGGAGCACAAAAAATTACTCGAAATTCTACGTTTTTTTACTTCGAATCCTTCATTCGAAGTTAGTGAATCGGCCCCTTAGTGTTTTTCGGGCAAAAAAATTAAAAAATCCAAGTTTTCAGGCGGAAAAATTTTTACAATTTGATTTTTCATATGATTTTCATGATTTAATCGAGTTTTTTTCCGCACTGGAATTTTTCTGGGAAAACGTATTGATAAATAAGGGTAAATAACCCATGCGGCTTTGGTCAGAGTATATTTCAGAAAATAATGAGATATTTTCGGCATTTTGATAAATAACCCCTTTAGTGTTTATTCAATTTAAGCTTGCAAACATAAAATTAAAAAAATACCATCTTCTTTGAGGCCACTGGGAGCAACATTCAAGGGGTTGGTGAGCAACGTGTTACTCATGAGTCACTGGTTGGGGATCACTGGCCTAACTGAACAACAGGTCCACTGTTGTTTCAGATTTATTATATTGGCAGTATAATAACTGCTAATATTGAAACTAAAAAAAATAATAGAAATTGTGTGCTTAGAAGAGCACTCCGAGAAATTTTTACATTCATTTATTTAAGGGTTTACGTTTCCTGCAGAATAAAGGAACTATAAGTGACATCATTACTAGTAAGAATCCCGTGCTTTCTTTGCATAGTCACTTTATTCTGAGTGGTTTGTGCAGCTGTACTGATCTGGGAACTGCAAGAAATAGCACGTCATCTGTTCAGTCTGAAGAATCCTTAATTCCTTCCATAGGAAGTGCTACACAACTGGGAATACAAATCCAATAATGATCATGTCAGAAACTAATCAGCTAAAACATTGAATATACAGCTGCTCATCAGGATTGCAACAATGCAGGCCACTTCATATGCATAATTGGCTGCCTCATATCCCAAACTAGTCAGGATTCTTTCAAACGATAAAAAATAAAGTACCGCCACCCAATTGCAACCATCAGTATTAATCAGTGTTTATTTTGCACTTGTAAAAAATAGTTAATTGAAATTATTAACATTAGTTTGATGGCCGTACTTTACATTCATTTCCCTAAAATATTAATTCACTAAGGGGGAAATGTAATAAAATTTGCAAAGGGCAAAACTTTGCAAATTAAAATTTGCATGTCGCAAAGTGATATTCTTCGTTAGGCTTTTATTGCATTGCAATTCTTAATTGTTTTCAAGAACTTGTCCGATCAAAACTTTGACAAACTTTGTTGGAAACCAGAAAAATCCATCCAATAGTGTCTAAATGATGAAATAGCAGCCCCTAATGGCACAACCCTGCCCATAAACATAATCATCCCCCTCAGTATCATTGACACTCCCCCAATGTCTTTGACACACCCTCAACGACTCACTTTTCCTAGGGTTAACTACCAGCAAAGTTGGCCTGTGATGGGAAAAAATGTTTATCAGGCATAGATGCCTGAAAAACATGTCAGCTATAACCATTAATATAGCATATAGAGCCAGACAGTATTAACAACAAAAAAAATAAAAATAACGAAGCAGCAAAAAATCAGAATCGGAAAAAAAATCACAAATTAGAATAAAAATAACCATTTCACTGTGTAGACTGTTATTGCATTGTGAATTTTAATTTTAAATATACTGCTTGATTGACAGTGGCCATATCTTTTGAAGCAACCATAACATTTTGGGGGTTGTCTACTAAACCTCAATTTTTTCTGAGGTTTTTATGGCAAAAGCTCGAATTTTTGTAGGGAAAAAACCTATGGAAAGAACAAAAAAGAGAATGTTGTAGGGAGTTGCAGTTCCGCAGTAGTTGGACAGCAATCCCCCACCCACTAGCAAACCAGTTTGGGCTCCAACTCCCTAGTTAGGCACAATTAATCAAGTGAGAATTGATATTAAAAAATAACTTTTAATTGGACCATTAAAAAGCCTAGGACTAAAAAAACACACTGGGCAAATGCCCACACAGCACACCAACATGAAAACATACTCACTCCTACTTACATCAGGAGGATGTGTGGGACCAGTGGTCATGTGGTGAACTGTATAGACTTACCGTTTAAATAACTACCACTGGTCCACCTATGCTTGTCATTCTATTTTAATTGTATGTTTTTTAGGGACACTGGTCCCTAGACTAAGGGGCAGATTTATAAAAGGTTGAGGTGAATTTTGAAAAAAATTCAAATTTCGAGCTATTTTTGGTGTATCTAGTGTAGGTAAATCTAAAAAACAACTGGACTTGCTGAGTAAACATTGAAGACGTTTCACTTCTCATCCGAGCAGCTTCTTCAGTTCAACTGACTGGTGTGGGAAGTTCTCCTCATATAAACTCTTCCACTAATCCAATCACAATGGGACATTGTAACTCTTCAAAGAGGTGATATCTGAAGAAATTCACAAAGGTGTAGATTCTGTGTAGTTACTGTGATAGGATTATCCAATGGTTCAAACCAGCGGTCCTCTTTATCCAAGATTTGGACATTGTTATCTTTAAAGGAGTGTCCCTTGTCTTTTAGGTGTAGAAAGACAGCTGAGTTTTGCCCTGTAGAGTTCTCCCTCCTGTGCTGAGCCATTCGCTTGGAGAGCAGTTGTTTTGTCTCCCCAATGTATAGATCTGTGCACTCCTCGCTACACTGGACTCCGTATACCACATTGCTTCGTTTTTCTTTTGGTGTTGGATCCTTTGGGTGTACCAGTTCTTGTCTCAGTGTGTTGCTAGGTTTGAAAAACACAGGGACGTGGTGTTTGTTGAAAATCCTCCTGAGTTTCTCTCACACTCCAATTACATATGGGATGACTATGTTTCATCTACTATGTGTCTCCAGGCGGTTATTTCTATTCGTGTTCCTGTTGGGCTTGGTTGATGCTGTTTTGACAAAGGCCCATTCTGGGTAGCCACACGCTTTCAAAGCTCCTCTGAGATGTTTTTGCTCTTTGTCTTTGGACTCTGTATCAGTTGCCACAACTTCCGCCCTGTGGTGCAGAGTTCTAATGACACCCAGTTTGTGTTCCAGTGGATGGTGGGAATCAAACAACAGATATTGATCCGTAGGGGTGGGTTTCCTGTATAAAGATGCAATAAGGGGGATGAAGATCCGCGCTTGCTGGGTATCAAGGGGGGGTTGAGCTGCACCAGAGAAAAGTGGATCCACGTATCCACAGGAAAATGATTGATAAAGCAGAGGTAGGTGCGCTTTTGCTGGACTAACTGATATTGCCTAAAAAAGAAAAGAGGGGGACCCGATAGTGTATTATCCTCTTTTTGACAAAGGTGGTGTGTGCTGCAGAACTACTCACGGGGGAACTGTAGATTTAGTTCACAAAAGAGACTCCTAGTGGCTTCGGTCTGGCTGATCGTCTTAGTAACCTGTCAGAAGAGAAATTTGCATAGCGCAGAAAAGCCGGTGTGCGGGTGCGGGAGAATGGTTTAGGTACGCTTACCGAACGATGGTGTTAAACACAGCACTCTGAGATTGTACCGGTGGATATCGGCTGGTGCCTTCCTCCTGGGTCTGGTCGATCCGTCTGGCGATGGAAGATTAATGGGTTGTATCGTCAGCTGCTAGCTTACGGTCTCCTATTGGAATCGGTCTGTTTGGCGTGACACCTGTTTGGAACAAACTTACATAGCGCAGAGGAGCCGGCTTCACGGTGCAGGAAAGCGGTGAGTATATGCTTACCCAATCCTGATGTATCTTAGCGCTTGGAACCCGTGTGGGTAGCAATCCTGTGGTGCATTCCTCTTAGGATTCTTGCCGATCTCCCCGGCGGTCTGCAGGAGTAGTTGTAGGGGTCAATGGTGACTACTGCCGGAAGCTGGTTTCCTCCTTGTATGTAGTTCTTCGGGTCTCAGCGTTTCTTTTCGCTAATGGTTCTTTCAGGCACTTAGTTAAACACAGTGCGGTGTTTTTTTTATAAAAATAGTTACGTTTTATTAATAACTTTGGTTGTTAACAGAGCATTATAAGCCAACACGTTTCGTGCATAAAATATTTCCTCAGGGCGAATTTCCCACCCTTTACCTTTCGCTTCTCTTATTTTATCGGGTTTGGGGTGGTATGTCAATTACTTAATGGTTTATTTAAGAGTTTTTGGCTCAGTGAGCGATGTTCGTTTTTAAAAGGCTTCTGGAAGAAATTAATTATTTAAAAACTAAATTACTCAATTAAAAAACCCAATTAGTCAATTAAAAAACATTTCAAATCTATTTCGATATTTAATCCTTTTGGTGTTAATGTTTTTAATTTGTGGATCCAAAAAGTTTCTTCTTTAGTTATTAGAATATAACTAATTTAATTTCTAAAGAAGAAACTTTTTGGATCCACAAATTAAAAACATTAACACCAAAAGGATTAAATATCGAAATAGATTTGAAATGTTTTTTAATTGACTAATTGGGTTTTTTAATTGAGTAATTTAGTTTTTTAAATAATTAATTTCGTTTCCAGAAGGCCTTTTAAAACGAACTATCGCTTCACCTGCAGCCAAATAACTCTTAATTATACCAATTAAGGTAATTGACATACCCACCCACAAACCTGATAAATAGGAGCGAAAGGAAGGGTGGGAAATTCGCCCCTGAGGAAGTATTTTATGATACGAAACGTGTTGGGCTTATAATGCTCTGTTAAACTCTAATTTATGTAAATAAAAGTACATTTTTATAAAAAAAACACCGCGCTGTGTTTAACTAAGTGCCTGAAAGAAACCATTAGCGAAAAGAAACGCTGAGACCCGAAGAACTACATACAAGGAGGAAACCAGCTTCCGGCAGTAGTCACCATTGACCCCTACAACTACTCCTGCAGACCGCCGGGGAGATCGGCAAGAATCCTAAGAGGAAGGCGCCACAGGATTGCTACCCACACGGGTTCCAAGCGCTAAGATACATCAGGATTGGGTAAGCATATACTCACCGCTTTCCTGCACCGTGAAGCCGGCTCCTCTGCGCTATGTAAGTTTGTTCCAAACAGGTGTCACGCCAAACAGACCGATTCCAATAGGAGACCGTAAGCTAGCAGCTGACGATACAACCCATTAATCTTCCATCGCCAGACGGATCGACCAGACCCAGGAGGAAGGCACCAGCCGATATCCACCGGTACAATCTCAGAGTGCTGTGTTTAACACCATCGTTCGGTAAGCGTACCTAAACCATTCTCCCGCACCCGCACACCGGCTTTTCTGCGCTATGCAAATTTCTCTTCTGACAGGTTACTAAGACGATCAGCCAGACCGAAGCCACTAGGAGTCTCTTTTGTGAACTAAATCTACAGTTCCCCCGTGAGTAGTTCTGCAGCACACACCACCTTTGTCAAAAAGAGGATAATACACTATCGGTTCCCCCTCTTTTCTTTTTTGGGTTTCCTGTATACTTCCGTCTTCATATTACCCCCTCTTGGATACATATCAAACAGTCCAAAAAGGCAAGTTTTTTCTCGTGGACATCTTCCTTTGTGAACTTGATGTTATTGTCCACTGAGTTAATGTGTTCTGTAAAGGCCGCCACTTTATTGGATCTGATTTTGATCCAAGTGTCATCCACATAACTGAACCAGTGACTGTTCCCTGGAAAGTAAGTAAGGCCCTCCTTTCCACTTCCTCCATGTACAAATTTGCTACAATGGGAGAGACTGGAGAACCCATTGCACAGTCATGTTTCTGTCTTGTAATTCAAGTATGTGGTGTTAAGGCACAACTGTAGCCTACCAACATACTTGGTTGGGACTGAGCTTCGTTCTACTGCTGAGGGTGTTATCTTGTTGCAGTCGATTTCTTACAGTCTCAATTGCCTCTGTAGTAGGTATTCATGTGAACAATGAAGTGACATCATATGATACCATTGTTTCTTCTGCCTCTAGTATAATGCCGTGAATTTAGGTTACAAACTCTTTGGCATTCTGGATATGATGCACTGTATTGCCTACCAACGGGACTAAGATGTTAGCCAACTGCTCACCAAGCGAATGGTTCAGCATCGGGGGGCGAACTCTACAGGGCAAAACTCAGCTGTCTTTCTACACCTAAAAGACAAGGGACACTCCTTTAAAGATAACAATGTCCAAATCTTGGATAAAGAAGACCGCTGGTTTGAACGAGGCATGAAAGAGGCGATTCATGTCAAGGTAGAGAAACCATCCCTGAACAGAGGCTGGGGCCTTCGACACCACCTGTCTGATACATACAATGCTGTTCTAACATCTGTACCCCGGCGGTTTCAGAACACTTCACACATCCATTCATGCAACTCTCACAAGTAACACCTGTATCTAGGAGTTGAATGACACGTTGGATAATCCTATCACAGTAACTACACAGAATCAACACCTCTGTGAATTTCTTAAAATGTCACCTCTTTGAAGAGTTACAATGTGCCATTGTGATTGGATTAGTGGAAGAGTTTATATGACTACGTGACTTAATGGTGTATGCTGCCTGGCCAATGTAGTTTGAGGACAAATTTAGCTAAGATTATATCTTTTTTGTTTTTCTTTTTTACTGAAATAAATTGCATCCATTTTGGTGCCCAAATGTCTGTAATAGTTTCTGTGCTGGTTTAGTAACATAGGAGTTACATTGCACCACTGCCGATTTTTGAGCCTATATTTATATATACAGTAAGGTGGCCATAGATGCACATATAATATCGTACGAAACAAATTTTCGTCCGATATTCGGTGCGTGTATGGTGGAAAAAGAGCCGACCGATATCGGCAGAAGACTTGGATATCGGTCGGCTCGTCGATTGGGCTGGACGGAAATTTTTTATCGGGTGTCTTTGAAGGGACCCAAATATCGGCCATTGTTAGTGCTGAATCGTCAGATACAGGTAGAATTCTATTGTTTCTTCCCGTATATCTACCTGTATATCTGATGATTCAGCTCTACACGTGTGTATTGAAATGAACGATCTTTTTTGGAAAGACCTTTTCCAAGAACGATCGTAATTGTTACGTCTATGGCCACCTTTACTGTGTCCTGCAAGTAGATTTTACAGTTAAATCTGTTTTGTTTTATTTCCATGCTTGGACTGCTACTGTATATGCCATACATTTTCAGAGAAGCAGAATTAATGTGTAGTAGGGTAGTCCGGTTTTGAAACAGACAGTCTGGCTGCCTGGTACAAAACTGCCTGCCAGGATTTCAAAGGTTTTATATTTGGCCTAGACGCTGATGCCATACCATATTCCACCCCACCTCCTGTGCCTAGACATCATCATCCTGCCTCTGATGTCACTAATTCCATTCCTGATGTCACCCACCCCTCTGTCTGACCTTTGAGGGAGCAAAGCTCACAACCCTTATGTGAAGATATACTTAAAGGAACAGTTTAGTGTGAAAATAAAAACTGGGTAAATAGGCTGTGCAAAATAAAAAATGTTTCTAATATAGTTAGTTAGGCAAAAATGTAATGTATAAAGGCTGGAGTGACTGGATGTGTAACATAATAGCCAGACCACTACTTCCTGCTTTTCAGCTCTCTAACTCTGAGTTAGTCAGCGACTTGAAGGGGGGCCACATGGGACATATCTGTTCAGTGAGTTTGCAATTGATCCTCAGCATTCAGCTCAGATTCAAAAGCAACAGATATGACCCATGTGTAGTGATGGGCGAATCTATTCGCCAGACCCGAATTCACATCGAATTTGCGCGATTCGCCGCCAGCGAATAAATTTGCGAAACGCCAGCAAAAATTCGCCGGTGTCCAAAAATTTTTTCGTCTGTGTCCAAAAAAAACAGACGCCGGTGTCAAAAGCGAGACGCCGGCGCCGTTTGGCAAATTTTTCGCCCTTTCATGAATTTCCCTCAAGGGGGGGCACATGGGTAACCTGGTAACCAGGGTAACCAGTCAGTGTAAACCAAGAGAGTTGAAAAGCAGGAAGTAGTATTCTGGCCATTATGTTAGACATCCAGTCACTCCAGCCTTTATACGTTACATTTAGGCTAACTAACTATATTAGACACATGTTTTATTTTGCACAGCCTGTCTATTTACCCAGTTTTAATTGTATACAATTCCTTTAAAGTACATACATGTTAGATACATATAATGTATTAGAGTGTGTAACGTTGTGCCCAAATACCTTTAGTATTAACTGGCCTAATAGGGGACTTGTAGTTACACACTTAGTGGAATAAACTGCAGGTCCACACGGTCTTGCAGATGAACACATGAACAATGTCATTCACAGTCACAAATACTATCATTTAAACAGAGCTGGGATACACAGGCCACTGTTCCCCCCATGCCAACCTCCAGTTACATGCCCTCAGTCCAGGGGATCTGTACTATACAGCCTCAAGGCACAGGAGTCAGATAATGTTGAGACACTAGTTCATACTTAACATTTGCCTCTTTTGCTGGGTTCTTACTTCTTGATGGAGCCTCAACTGCTTGACTAACTGGCTTATCCGTAACTATCACCATCTACAGTGAGTGCCACAAATCTAACCTATCTCTATGTTTACTAACTATTGATTCACAATGAGACCTTACTGAGGTGGCCAACCTCTTGCTCCCTGGTGTTATTCACTTCTGTCTTCTCAATCAATCACACTGTTATATACCCTTATATAGCCTTTTTCAATGGACTTCCCCTACAGATTCCACTGAGGAGAACCTACTCTAGACCCTTCTTGGGGAATCTCCTACCTATCAGTTGCACCTAGTGACTGGAACCAAAATAAAACTATTACTGTATATACTCAAGTATAAGCCGAGTTTTTCAGCATCCAAAATGTGCTGAAAAAGTCTACCTCAGCTTATACTCGAGTCAGTGGGCAGTAGCTGAGATTGTAGTCACTTTAATCATTCCTATACCAACAGTTCGCTTGGGGAGAGACTGCAATATCACACAGTGCCTTCTGTTGGTTATATGAAAGAATAACAGTGACTGCAATATCACACAACACCATCTGTTGGTTATATGAAAGATTAACAGTGACTGCAATATCACACAGCACCCTCTGTTGGTTATATGAAAGAATAACAGTGACTGCAATATCACACAGCACCCTCTGTTGGTTATATGAAAGAATAACAGTGCGCCCTCTGTTGGTTATATGAAAGAATAACAGTGACTGCAATATCACACAGCGCCATCTGTTGGTTATATGAAAGAATAACAGTGACTGCAATACCACACAGCACCCTCTGTTGGTTATATGAAAGAATAACAGTGCGCCCTCTGTTGGTTATATGAAAGAATAACAGTGACTGCAATATCACACAGCGCCATCTGTTGGTTATATGAAAGAATAACAGTGTGCCCTCTGTTGGTTATATGAAAGATTAACAGTGACTGCAATATTACACAGCGCCCTCTGTTGGTTATATGAAAGAATAACAGTGAATGCAATATCACACAGCGCCCTCTGTTGGTTATATAAAAGAATAACAGTGACTGCAATATCACACAGCGCCCTCTGTTGGTTATATGAAAGAATAACAGTGACTGCAATATCACACAGCGCCATCTGTTGGTTATATGAAAGAATAACAGTGTGCCCTCTGTTGGTTATATGAAAGATTAACAGTGACTGCAATATCACACAGCGCCCTCTGTTGGTTATATGAAAGATTAACAGTGACTGCAATATTACACAGCGCCCTCTGTTGGTTATATGAAAGAATAACAGTGAATGCAATATCACACAGCGCCCTCTGTTGGTTATATAAAAGAATAACAGTGACTGCAATATCACACAGCGCCCTCTGTTGGTTATATGAAAGAATAACAGTGACTGCAATATCACACAGCGCCCTCTGTTGGTTATATGAAAGAATAACAGTGATGGCAATATCACACAGCGCCCTCTGTTGGTTATATGAAAGATTAACAGTGACTGCAATATCACACAGCGCCCTCTGTTGGTTATACGAAAGATTAATGGTGATGGCAATATCACACAGCACCCTCTGCACATGGTAGTGGGACAGTTGGACAATGCACACAGTAATCCGTTTGGCAATTCTCTGTCACCATCAACTTTGCAAAGAAGTCCGGTTGATCGATGGGGGGTCGCTTTGGTGGAATGTGCGCAGCTGTGAGACAGGGCTGTAGTTGTGTCTAGGCTTATACTTGAGTCAATAATTTTTACCAGTTTTCGTAGGTAAAATTAGGTACTTCGGCTTATACTCGGTTCGGCTTATACTCGAGTATATATGGTAATACAAACACTGTTCTCTCCCTTTTACAGTATATAGCCTCTTTCAAGGGACATCTCCTACAGGTGCCACTGAGGAGAACTTGCTCTAGAACCTTCTGAGGTGGTCCCCTGCCACCAAATAACACTACTTACACAAATAACTTCTATTCCTTACAAGTATATGATAATATTATGTCTAATATGCAGTATTTCAGTTGTGAAAGGGAAATAATTATGTCACAGGGTAGGAACATAAATAATTTTTATCAGAGGTTATTTTGCTAACGATCCTGGTTGCTGTTACAGTCATTTCAATCCCTGGTTTCAGAGATCTTCATGTTGCTCATTATTTTACACTGCCTTTCTGTGTTTTATTAGCCAAGCTCCCTTGTACTTTAGCCTTCAATCTGAATCTATGCAGCCCTTGTCCTATTCATATTCCTCTCTATGATCTGCTAAAATACCAAACTGGAGAGCCGCAAAAAACGATATAACTGAAAAACCATAAAAACTAAAGACAAATTACAAAGTATCTTAAAATATTAATATCTATATCATACTAAAATGTATCTAAAAGCTAAACAACCCCTTTAAGAATGCTCAACCCTTCAGGCTCAAGCACTACTACCCAAGAGTTCCTAAACTCTTGATTTGAATACCTTGGCTTCCTGCTGAATGAGTTTTTTTTCCACAAGTGGGTTTTTAAAAAAATGTAAAAAAGTTGGCACCTAAACCCTGCCAGCAGGAAGCCGAGGTACCACTTTCTAATTTCAAATTCCATGTTTTTCATATTGAATGAAAATCACTGGTTTACTTAGAGCAGAACCCCTGTGAATACATAATCCTAACATGCAGGATTTCCTAAGCAAAAGGCTCAATGTAGACAAAATCTAATACATTTTAGTATTCTGTAATAAAAGTGAAATGTTATTATTATGAGATATATACACTTGTGATTTAGGGCAAGCCTGGCGAGGCACAATAACATTACATTTACCCGCTCCTTCTATAGCCGGGGGGATAACAGAATACACACAATTCATAATTCTGTCACTTAACCACATAGAAATGGGAATTTTAAGGAATAACAGCCACAAAGCCTACTGACCTGTTTAAAGTATTTAGTATTTCAAGGTTAATATTTTTGGCATTCACTGTTCACAAACGTTGTTGCTGCTCTCTGTGCTGTAACCCCTAAGACTGAATCTACAATTCAAGCCTGAAGGTTGTCCAGACCAATTCAGAGTCAAGGAGAAGAGAAATGTCTAAATGCCGGGGAGAAATTGCTATTCATAAGACTTCCTTAAAGGGCAAATCTTATTTGTTTTTTGAATCCTACTGTACATGTGTTTGCTTCTCGTAGACATTGCATTAACATGCATTGCTTAGATTTCAAGCTAGAGAAAAGAAAGGTTTGTGTCCACGAAACACTATAAAATGCACAATGATGATGATGATGATTTGTATAACTGACGTATTGGCTTTACAGGATAATGGGATATTTAAAGGGGAGCTATCATGATAGTGAAAATTTAATATAAGCTTCATCATACTGAAATGAGAAACTTCCTAAATACAAATGTAAGGCTATAGTAATTTGAGCAGCACAGTTACTCTAACTATTAGCTTTACCCCTAAATTTGCTCCAGATGAGATTATTCTGAGGGGATGAGCCCTTAGCAACAGTATAGAGGAATATATCCAAAAAATGGGCACCAGTGATCCTTAAAACATTAAGCAGAACTGATTTATTATAACTAATCCACAAAGAAGAATATTATAATGATACGGGAAATAGTTATTGAACAGTTTGCATATACTCATGATAAAGACCAGTATTAGAGCGAACACTCCAATAAAGCTTGCAAGAGGGGTATCCCGAGGTCCACCCAGAACTTCTCTTGCTCTCTCGGGGGGCCCCTCATAAGTGGAACCCAGGTGGGAATATAGCTAATCCCTATAACCTGTCATTAATTCCCTGACTAGGCAACAATGCCTTTGGTGATCTAATCCCTTTAAATACTCCTTGATGGAGCCAAGAGCCACTTAACTAGATAGCCTCAAACCTGGCTGGCTCTTCTAGAGAGAGATATGACAGGGCTAACTAATACTCACTAAAGGCCTCCAGACACGGGCCAATGAAAGGTGCCGACAGACCAAGTCGGCAGCTTATTGGCCCGTGTGTGTGGTCTCTGACGGGCCTCCCGGATCGATATCTTGGCGAAAGTCAGGATGCGGTCCCGCAATCCAACTGCCTGTATTGCTTTCATTCTGATCCAATCGTTGGCCCCTAGGGCCCACAATCGGATCAACCCAATATGTGGGCATATCAGGGAGGGATCCGCTTAAGGAGAAGGTTCCCTTTGACTCTCTTCCCTTGGGGGAGCTACTGTCAAAAAATTGCATAGAACCACATGGCTTACCCTTTTATATGAAAGCCCACTGCCACGTAGTGGCGAAGTTTGGGATAGCTATGGGTCATACTTTGACCAAAGAAAGGAAGAATTACTCCATCCAAAGAGTTAGGGCCCCTTTAGTGGCCAAACCTTAGGGGAATGCACAGTAAATGAGGACACCGTTTATCAGTCCCCTACACAAACAATAAAAAAATAGGTGCCATTTCTGAAATAACTACTGGTTCCTCTTTGCTATACCCCTCTCAGAATCTGACTCTCTTTATTCTCTCTTCATGCATGAGTGTGAAGTCTATTTTGAAGGACAGGTCTAATATAGCCTTTGTAGGTGCACCTAGAAGCTGTATTAGAGCTCACCTTTTTAAAATCACCAGAAATCCTGTCTCTCTACATGCTGCATTTGTTCGAAAGTCGCCCATTGCCCCCTAGGTAATCCACAGCTGCAGGCAAGTATATTGAAAGGAGAACATTAATTTTTTAATTCTTTTATTTCCAATTCAAATGTTTTATTTCTTAATTACTAGTATATTAAAGCACGCACATCTAGGATATTGCTTGAAGCTATAATATGACCTGAATATGACCATCTGTGAATTTTATATTGAAGTCTTTGAGAACACTCTTCAGTATTTTGACTCTTTCTGAAAGCACACGACGAGGCACAATGACCTGAGATGGCTGCCTACACACCAAAATACATTAATTGGTTCAAGCATAACATTTTACATGGTAGAATGAATTACTTGCATTGCACACAGTGTAGTAGTAATAAAAACTATACTATAAAAATCATGACAGAATCCCTTAAAGGTGTGGATTCAATAAATGCAATTTTTGTGTATATTCTAGTGTGACTGACTATAGCTGCATATATAAATGACCCTTCATAGCTTTTGGATCACTTTGGATCTGGGGCAAATCAAGTGAAGAGGAACAAGCATGATTGTGGGAGTTTCAATGTAGGCATGAGGCTAGACCAATTATGGGATTGTGAGTGGCTTTCAAACCAACTCACTTTTTGGTGTGTTAATTGTAGGCATATTCACAATGTTTCTCATATTTAAATTTATACAAATAATTGAAATCCAGCTGAATAAGAATTGTTGAAATTAACAAATTATCTTGGCTGACTTTTTGGGTCATCCCCTAGAAAGAGAATAATATAACTCAGTATCCAAAAAGTGGCTTCAAATATATTACATACAGGACTCCTTGGGCATTACTAAGGTGAAGGACTAATGCGAATTACCACTGTGACTCATCGGTCTTCGCGATTCTACAGTGCTGCAATGCTAGCAAAAATATACTCTAGCTGTACTTCGCTCGACAAACGTTGCAATTTGCACTCTGGCGAAGGACTTAGTTACACAAATCACTAAGATGCAGTTTCTGAACATTACTCTGTCAGACTTGCTTCGCCACCTCAGACAATCAATAGATAATTGGCTCCTCAAATTTTAATTCAAAAACGCTGCATCTTCTTTTTCAGGATTAGGCAAAGCATAATTATTTTTGTTGAACTGGTTTCCCTACATTCTAACATATGGCACAAATAACTGGGCTCAATGTGGCAAACCCTATTTCTTATAGTCACGGCTTTCTGTAATTATTGCGCAATATATAACTACGTCAATGAACTTAACTTCCGTGTATGCAAATTAGCCAGCTAGGCTTTCGTGCAATAACACTAGTGCAACTTCGCCAGCGTTCAGCGCCCTGGACGCAACTTCTAATTTTAGTGAATTAACGTTGTCCTGGCGAATCTACACCTGTCGAAGTGTTGTACTGTGAGCGAAGCCGTTGCTGTTGAATTTTCGGAGGTTAGTAAATTTGCCCCCTTGTGCCTTTCCCAATTTTCATAGTGCATCTGTTTAAAGGAGAACTAAATCCCCGTTAATCAAAAAACCCCATCCCCTTCCCTCGATTGGCCCCCTTCCCTGCTTTCTCTCTCAATAGTACCTTCCTTGAAAAGTGTCCCTGGCATTAAGGTTGGTATATTCATGCAGAGTAGTGCAGCTGAGTTCTTTTCCTTCAGCAATGTTTGGATCTTCCCGGCACATGCACAGAAGGCACAAATACCAGACTGGCCCCACTGTGCATGAACCGTGTGCCGGCACTCACTTCCTCGAGGAATCCGAAGATACTGAAGATGTCACCCAAGGGCTTTGCTGCACTACTCTGCATGATTATGCCAACATAATGCCATGGACACTTTTTCAAGTAAGGTACTATGGAGGAATAAAAAAACGGGAGGGGGGGCCAATGGAGGGAAGGGGATTTTTGATTACTGGGGGTTAGTTCTCCTTTAAGAGTGAATTTCATTAACAGTCATATCATTAACAGGGACGCAACAGAAATCTTGCTTTTGAAGTACTATAGCCAATATCTAATTATCAATGTATAGTTCTATGGTGGTTGTGTGTCTTTGGCATTGAGGTTGCCAACTGCATCTTTCTTACATCATTTCTGAAGTGCATCAATCTGGAATAGTCTGGGATAGGCTTTTTAGTACTGTATTTGCAATTATAATTACAGTTAAATTGCATGCTGTAATTTTCCTGTAAACTGTTACATGTGAGTATGTTTTCCTGAATAGTAGGTGTAGCAGCAGAGTTTCCCTGTGGTGTCCACACACTGGGAACTGTAAGTATCTGTTGTGCTACTTATCCGAGAATTATATACTTTGTCAGTCAATTTCCTTGTGTATTGCTAGTTCCTACGTGCCGTTTTTCTCTAAATTACACCTTTTCTTTCTATGTACTTTTCTTTTGGATCAGGATTTTAACATTTTACAGATTATGGTTTGGTCTGGGGTGTGATAGTGGAGACCGTAAATAAAAAAACCAGATTGATGGTGGCGTTTCAGTTTAAAATTCAGACTTGACTTATATACGGTAATGACAGTTCTGTTTTGCTTTGCACTAACATTCGTGACCCATATGGTGAAGAGAAATTATGTCATTAACATGTTACATAACTCTTATGCTTTTCCACATTTCCCCTGCTGAGTTTCTTCATCTTCAGTTTCTTTTCAGTTAGCATAAAAAGTAACATAGTAAGTTAGGTTGAAAAAAAGACACACGGCCCTCAACTTCAACCTTAAGCCTATATATAACCTGCCTAACTGCCAGTTGATCCAGAGGAAGGCAAAAAACCCATTTGAAGTCTCTCCAATTTGCCTCAGAGGGGGAAAAAATCCTTCCTGACTACAAAATGGACTAGTCCCTGGATCAACTATTAGTTATTATTATTATTATACTATGAGCTATCTTCCATAACCCTGTATTCCCTCACTTGCTAAACACTATCCAACCCCTTCTTAAATCTAATGTATCAGCCTGTACAACTGATTCAGGGAGAGAATTCCACATCTTCACAGCTCTCACTGCTTTCCTTTTTCAAACCTGTTTTTTTTGTGCTATACTTTTTGGTTGCTTTCTGTTATAACCTTTAATTATTAGTATTTCTTATTTTGCCTTTTGCAATCTTCTTAGACGTTATCACACTTTATCAAACTACTCAGATTAAGAGGAATGCAACAGCAATGTTTACATGAAAAACTTTTGGTTGGTTGTTGGTGCCTGGAGGCCTGTTTGTCAACAGTCTCATTTTAGTGGTTTTAGAGGTTTTTGAAATCACAACTAAACTCACTTTCTCTAAAACCACGAATGTCATGAAATGTATTAAATCACAGAATAAAAAGTATGAACAGAAAAAATAGCACCTGGGAGTTATTTATTAAAGTCCGAAAAACACAATAATTTTTTGGGTTTTTTTGCTATAAAATTCGAATTTTTAGTGGAAAATAAAACTCAATTTTTTTAAGATTTATTATACCCTGAGGATGGAAAAAGTCTGAATCCGAAAATCTGGCATCTCACACCTGCCAAAGTCAATAGGAGAGGTCCCTATCCTGTTTGGAAGTTTCTGTGGTCTGCGCTAGAATTAACCCTGAAAATCCGACTATTTCAGACTTTTCGGGCAAAACTCCGAAAAATTCATACAATTTGGATTTTCGCTCGATTTTACAGAAATTTTCCCCTGATCTTATTAAATCATGTTTCTTTAATAATAAATGAGGTCAATTCTTGGATTCTAGTTTTCTCTGACTTTTTAAAGAAAATTATCAGAAAAATTTGGATTTTGATAATAAGGCCCTGAATGATCCATAAAAAATCGGAATACTTCAAAAAATTCAAATTTTTTTTGACAATTAATGAAAAAAATTCTAAAACCTCTAAAAGTCAGAATTTATTAAAAACGACCCAAAAGGATCAGCGCAGCTCCCACTGACTTCTATAGGACCTTGACAACTTTTACTTGGTGAAGTTTTGTATTAGAGTTTTTTGTGGTTTTTACACAGTGTTTTGTTTGTCACTTAGGTGAAAAATTTAATAAGTACTGTTAAAGGGGAAATGGGGCAAATGTAAATAAAAATGGAGCAAAATTTGCATATCTTTTTTATGTCACAATATAAAGAAACAATAAGTTTAAATTGTTACCCAAATTTATTTTTTTTATTGGCACTGACCCATTTTTTCTGATAATTCTGTTTAAAGATTGCCTCCATTATCTAGATGCCAATCATAGTGATGTTAAAAGGACAACCTGACCAAAAGTGACTATTTTAAAATGCCACATATCAGTAAATCACAGAAAACGGTGTAATTTAAAGTGTGTTTTGTGATAGTGCTTCTTGGGAATTGTCCACTTACCTTGGATGGGGAATAAACCTTCATTTACTGTAAGTATTGTAATACAATTTTTAGGATTTCTCTTTCTTACATGGAAAAGCAAAAAAAAAAAGGTAATCGTTTCTTGTTCTTTGCACAGTGCTAGAAATGTCATAACCTTTAGCTACTGTGTATCTAAATGTTATGAACCTCAGCATATGATCTTTCACAAAATTGCTCCCAGCGTGGTTGGCATATAGGGAAGTATTCATATGGGGTTCTGTATGCAGGTGATTTCTTTGCAGGTTTTCTTTGGCCAACATACAAAGATTACATGGGAAACTTTTTTTGTTGGTCAATGCTACATGTTTTTTAACATGTTGCCATTATTTATAAACCAAAATTCAATTTTATACAAATAAAAAACTTGCAAGCAACAGTTAGTGGCTTTCTGACTTTGCTGACCTTCACTGGATGAGCTATATGTATGTATGATATGATTCATTGATATTGCTTAAACATGGTTGAAGAATTTGTATGACTGGCCAGCAACTATGAATATTATACCTTGTTTCAAATTTGCAAAATACCTAAAAAAAATTATGACAACCTAGTATAAAGAAGAAGCTGTAGTGGGAATTAAGGAAAGTTAAGTATAGCAGTATGTTATAGACCCCCTCAAGTAAATGAAGAGGAAGAGGCTCAGTCTGATTTCAACTAATTGCCAAAATATAGAAAAAATCAAGGTTTAATACATTGGCCCCATAATGTAGTCAGTTTTTTTATACTTGCTGCATGACAATTTCATCACAGATATGTTGAGGAACAGAAATAATGCTGTATTATCTGGGTATTAGTGACCATAATATGCAATTTTTATGGTGTTATTTACTAAACCATGAATTTATTTGGTCTGCTTTTTGTAGGAAAACATTTGAATTTTTTGGTGGGAAAAAATACTTACCTTTTTCTAGATATATTATATCCCAATGCTGCAAAAAGCCATAATCCAAAAATCTGCCATCTCAGACCAGTTGAGGTCCTGTATAAGTCGATGGAAGAGGCCAATTGGAAGTTATCATGGTCTACACTGAGTTTAGCCCGATAAACCAAAAATAGGAGTTTTCAGACAAAACACGAAAAAATCAAGCAATTCAGGAAAAAAGTCTGAAAAAATCATGATTTGGGTTTTTGCTTATTTTATCAGTTTCTTTCCTGATTCACTTTATATTATTAATAGATAAAGCAAAACGGGCATGGGAGTTTGGTTAAGGTTTTTTTTTTTTTTTTGAATTATGAGATAAATTTGGATTTTAGTAAATAACCCCCTTAATGTACAATAAAACAAGTATATACTGGGTCAACAAAGACACCAAGGGGCACATTTATCAAAATTCTAATTCAAGTTTTGAACTGGAATGTTTGAGATTGCTTAAGTGCAAAATAAAAGCTATAAAATAATATTCAGCATATAAAAGCTGAAGAGTTTATGTAGAAGTCAGTGGAAATTGGCTTAGGCAAAATGTAGGAAATATTTAAAATTCAGGTTTTTTGAATGTTGTTGAGAGTTGGCAGACTCATTGAAAATAAGTAGCATTTTCTCACATTTTTAAGTGATCAAATCTCAAGATTCATGGCTTTTACTAAATAAATGCACATTTTCACATTTTACTGTATTTTAATAAAACATGAATTTTGATAAATATGCCTCCCCACTTCAGGAAAATAAATTTTACCACTTTGCGTATAATTGGGCAATGCTATGCAGTCTTTTCCTGAAATAAATATAAAATATACATATAATATAAAAGCAATATTTATACACCTGAAATTTAGGTGTAAGGAAGTTCAGACTTATGAATAAAACATTGAAATCAGAGGATAGGGATGCATCTTTTAGGACCTATATTATACATATAACACATTTTGTAAAATAGCAAGAAGACCAAGTTCCAAAAGAAAAAATGTGTCTATTGAGGTTGGGAAAGTGATAAAAATGCCAATAGTTAATGATTTTTTCCTCACTATATACAGTTAGGAGTCAGTGTTAAAGGAAAACGAAACCTTAAAAATGAATATGTTTCCGAACCAACACTACGAATCGAAAAAATCGAATGTCAGGAAGGCGATAAACATTAGTGATGGGCGAATTTATTCGCCAGGGGTGAATTCACGGCGAATTTGCGCGATTCGCCGCCAGCGAATAAATTCGCAAAACGCCCGCGAATAAATTCGCAAAACGCCCGTGAAAATTCGCTGCAAAAATTCACCGGCGTTACTAAAAAATTTTCCAAAAAAACGGACGCCGCCGTCAAAAACGACGTCGGCGTCAAAAACGGGCACCGGCGTCGGAAAAACCGTTTAGCAAATTTTTCACCGTTTCGCGAATTTTTCGGCGAAGCGAAACGGCGCAAATTCGCCCATCACTAATAAACATCTTCAAATGGATCACTGGACCTCTGCCATTGACTTGTACATGAACTCGGCAGGTTTTAGGTTGTGAATATTCGAAGTAAGATTTTTTCCACGGTTTAGTTAAATCTCACAATGAAATTTACCTTCGAAAAGTGGGATTAAAATTTGAATGTGAGAATATGAATTATTCGGACACCCATTGACTTTAATGCATTTAGACCAAATAGTCGCGCATATAAAAATTGTCGCTCGCGGCAAAATTGATGCGCGTCAAAATAATTTTGACGCCTATTTATTGTGTTTTGTGAATTTTTCACCTTTTCACAAATTTCGTGGTAAATTTGCGAATTTTTCAGCGAATCAAAACTGCACTGATTCGCCCATCACTTGCACCGTACTCAGGTTTGCAAGTGCTTTGCTATTAGAATCTTTCCATATGAGCTTCTCTAGAAGCCAATAGAAGATTTATTTCCATCATTCAAGCTACTTATTTTTCAAATTTTGTTTTTTAAAACACAAAAACATATTTTTTTTAAAACATAAAAATTCATTAAACAATGCGGTTTTTATTACTTGAGTTTTTGGAGCTGCTAGTGGAACAAAATCCAATGCTAATTAAAGTAAGATGTACCATACGTTATCAAAGGCTATTGTGATACTAAAATCTACAATTAGTGGCCTATTTATTAAAGGTTGAATTGTACTGGTATTACAACTTTTTGAAACCACGATTAAACACATTTTCTCTAAAATATGAATGACAAGAAAGTAATTAAAAGATGAGTAGATAAAAAGTATGAACAGAAAAAACTCATACAATGTGCTTAAAATACGAATATCTCTAAGACCTCTAAAAATTTGAGTTTTTCAGGCAATTACTAACCAAAAAAAATCTGAAAACCTCTAAAATTCTGAATGTTTAAAAGAAAGGTCCAATAGGATGAGCGCAGCTCCAATTGACTTTTATGGGACCATGACTGTTTTTAATTGAAGTTTTGTATTAGAGTTTTTTTACTTTTACACAAATTTTAGTTTTAGAGAGAGAAAAAATAAAATACAAATTGTAAAAAGAATGAAATGTTAGTAAATTGTCCCCTTAGTATAGATATTGTTATACGTATATAGTTGTGAATGTCTGTAAGTATAGGTGCTGGGTTTCATTTGATGGGGTTCATCTTGATGGTCTTTTTAAAATTCAAATTAACTTTGTAACCATTCAGTGTAACATTTCCTTGCTAAATAAAATCAACTTTTAGGCAAGGGTCAGCATTTTTTATTCCTTTAACACTAACACTTTATCTACAGATTGTTTTCCATCTGTTTATCAAGCAGTGTAAAGGATATTTACAAAGGAAAAAGTGATGCAAAATAAATTATATATTTATCAAGCTGTGTATGAATGTCCCTGTGTGGTTTAATGCCATCCATTGTCATTGCTGATATTAGCTGACAGTATTGGTTACATAGCCTTACAAAGGCTGATTTTTGAAAGGTCGAGTGTTAGATTTTTTTTCCTCAAATGAACTCGAAACTATCTTACTTGAAAAAACTTGAATCTGAAAAACCAGATTCTTTAAGTTCAAGTCCCGGAACCCGAAAACTCAAATTTTTGGTGAAAAAAAAACACGAATCACTGGATTCATTCAAGTTTTTGGGCAAAACTCTCAGAAAAAAACTGGAACATCATGAAGGCTGTTTCATGGGAAAAAACAACTTATATCTTAATAAGTCTTCCCCTAAGTATTTATATTTGTGCAGTTTCTTTCCTACAAGGACTGAACTGTTTATTGCAGTTCTGAACTGTTTGTTATTGCACTCCTTATGTTTCTTATGTTTCGTAGAGAGCATTTAGGGTAAAAACGCAAAAATATGGTTTAGTAATCCAGCAGTACCTTAAGGGAAGGCAGACCATCTGTAGCTAATGAAGGATTTGAGTTGAACTGATGAATGGCCTGGGGTTACTGAAGCTAGAGTAAAAAAGGTGAAACAGTTCATGCTGAGCATATAAGTCTTTTCTGACAAAACTGGTAGCTACAGGGAACTGATATTCCTTATTCGACTGCTTGTTGCTGTCAGGATCAGCCCGGGACTTGAACTCTGGTGGTGCTGTTCTGCTCATTGTAGCACTTACCTCATGAGCCACTGGGGGCTCTCGGGACTGGTCCTGAACTATTGAGTGTATTGTTTTCTGTTATCTGCCATTCACAGTCCGTTTTCCACCCACCTCGTTTACCCTCATGTGTTTCCCATTTCCTAATCACCTTCCCTTTATAAACCCGCCCTGAGCTTTGCTCAGTGCTGAGTCATTGATTGTATCCTGTTTTGTTCCTGACCTGCGAATCTGAATCTGAATCTGAATCTGAATCTGAATCTGAATCTGAATCTGAATCTGAATCTGAATCTGAATCTGAATCTGAATCTGAATCTGAATCTGAACCTGAATCTTGAAAACCTTGTATGTCTTGTTCCTGAAAACCTTGTTACCTTGTTTCCTGAGTGAGTACCTTTGTTCCTGTGTTCCCCATTTTCCCTCACCATGTGGATTCCTCGATCAGCCATTTTGCTTGTTCCTGCCTTTTATGTTTCTGTGTTCCGACTGCAATAAACCTACTATAACTTCATCACCATCATGTCTTTGCCTACAATTACCTATGGCTACACCCCTGGGCGTCCACCATATCCACTCCCCTTGGAGTGGCTATCCTCGGTCACAACGGTTCCTCGTTGTGAACGTTACAGAATGACTCAGCCTAACTACAGGAAGCCTTTGGGAAAGCCCTCCATGCCTTCTGACTCTGTTGTTAAACTGCAACTCCCTTGGGATGGAGAGGATAAGGCAGAAGACGCCATCCATTTCACTGATGATGTCTGGCAGGATTTTGTCTCCGATGATGACTGGGAGGATTCAGCCTTCGATGAGGACTGGGAGGATCTAGACTCGGATGAAGATGAACTACAAACTGCTATCTGGCCTGTGTCAGATCGGCCACTTCCAGTTTTTGGGCCCTTGTCTCCTCCACAACCTTCTGCTCCTGTGGCAGCTGCCAAACCCAGGTCACCCTCTTTTTCTCTCAGACCTGAACCCCAGTTTATTAGTTTTTCTACAGTTTCCCAGCACCCTCTCCAGTCTCCAGCTCGTGTGCCGGCTCTTCAGTCACCTGCTCCTGTGCCGGCTCTTCAGTCACCTGCTCCGGTGCCGGCTCTTCAGTCACCTGCTCCTGTGCCGGCTCTCCAGCCTCCAGCTTTGGTGCCGGCTCTCCAGCCTCCAGCTTGGTGCCGGCTCTCCAGCCTCCAGCTTTGGTGCCGGCTCTCCAGTCTCCAGCTTTGGTGCCGGCTCTCCAGTCTCCAGCTTTGGTGCCGGCTCTCCAGTCTCCAGCTTTGGTGCCGGCTTCCCAGCCAGTCCTTGCTCCGGTGCCGGCTTCCCAGCCAGTCCTTGCTCCTGTGCCGGCTTCCCAGCCAGTCCTTGCTCCTGTGCCGGCTTCCCAGCCAGTCCTTGCTCCTGTGCCGGCTTCCCAGCCAGTCTTGCTCCTGTGCCGGCTTCCCAGCCAGTCCTTGCTCCTGTGCCGGCTTCCCAGCCAGTCCTTGCTCCTGTGCCGGCTTCCCAGCCAGTCCTTGCTCCTGTGCCGGCTTCCCAGCCAGTCCTTGCTCCTGTGCCGGCTCCCCGAAAGCTGCATGTGTCGGCTCCCCGAAAGCTGCCTGTGCCTGCTCCCCGAAAGCTGCCTGTGCCCGTTACCATGCCAAGGCAGCCGGTTCCAGCCTCCGTGCCTGCAGCCCAGCCGGTTCCAGCCTCCGTGCCTGCAGCCCAGCCGGTTCCAGCCTCCGTGCCTGCAGCCCAGCCGGTTCCAGCCTCCGTGCCTGCAGCCCAGCCGGTTCCAGCCTCCGTGCCTGCAGCCCAGCCGGTTCCAGCCTCCGTGCCTGCAGCCCAGCCGGTTCCAGCCTCCGTGCCTGCAGCCCAGCCGGTTCCAGCCTCCGTGCCTGCAGCCCAGCCGGTTCCAGCCTCCGTGCCTGCAGCCCAGCCGGTTCCAGCCTCCGTGCCTGCAGCCCAGCCGGTTCCAGCCTCCGTGCCTGCAGCCCAGCCGGTTCCAGTCTCCGTGCCTGCAGCCCAGCCGGTTCCAGTCTCCGTGCCTGCAGCCCAGCCGGTTCCAGTCTCCGTGCCTGCAGCCCAGCCGGTTCCAGTCTCCGTGCCTGCAGCCCAGCCGGTTCCAGTCTCCGTGCCTGCAGCCCAGCCGGTTCCAGTCTCCGTGCCTGCAGCCCAGCCGGTTCCAGTCTCCGTGCCTGCAGCCCAGCCGGTTCCAGTCTCCGTGCCTGCAGCCCAGCCGGTTCCAGTCTCCGTGCCTGCAGCCCAGCCGGTTCCAGTCTCCGTGCCTGCAGCCCAGACGGTTCCAGACTCCGTGCCAGCAGCCCAGCCAGACTCCGTTCCCAGTGCCAGCTCGGCAGACGACTGCTTCTTCCCGAGCCAGTTTCTGTACTGTTTGCCCTGGCCTCCGGGCCTGAGGACCTGTTTGCCCTGGCCTCCGGGCCTGAGGACCTGTTTGCCCTGGCCTCCGGGCCTGAAAGGACCTGTTTGCCCTGGCCTCCGGGCCTGAGGACCTGTTTGCCCTGGCCTCCGGGCCTGAGGACCTGTTTGCCCTGGCCTCCGGGCCTGAGGACCTGTTTGCCCTGGCCTCCGGGCCTGAGGACCTGCCTGCCCTGGATAGTGCCACTTTCCCTGCTACTGGACCTGGTAGGGCGGTTAATCCTGTCTCTATCAGGTCTATTGCTGTAGGTGTTGGTATTGCTGTCCTGGCTTGCCTCTTCCTATTTCTAACGGGTGCCTGTGCTCCTGGTCCGCCACCTGTGATGGGTGCCTGTGCTCTTGGTCCGCCACCTGTGATGGGTGCCTGTGCTCTTGGTCCGCCACCTGTGATGGGTGCCTGTGCTCCTGGTCCGCCACCTGTGATGGGTGCCTGTGCTCCTGGTCCGCCACCTGTGATGGGTGCCTGTGCTCCTGGTCCGCCACCTGTGATGGGTGCCTGTGCTCCTGGTCCGCCACCTGTGATGGGTGCCTGTGCTCCTGGTCCGCCACCTGTGATGGGTGCCTGTGCTCTTGGTCCGCCACCTGTGATGGGTGCCCGTGCTCCTGGTCCGCCACCCGTGATGGGTGTCCGTGCTCCTGGTCCGCCACCCGTGATGGGTGTCCGTGCTCCTGATCCGCCACCCGTGATGGGTGTCCAAACTCCTGATCCGCCACCGTGATGGGTGTCCAAACTCCTGATCCGCCACCCGTGATGGGTGTCCAAACTCCTGATCCGCCACCCGTGATGGGTGTCCAAACTCCTGGTCTGCCACCCGTGATGGGTGTCCAAGCTCCTGGGCCGCCACCTGTAATGGGTGCCTGTATTGATCTTGTCTGTCTTCATGTCCTGGTTTCCGACTC
The DNA here is from genome assembly GCF_017654675.1 of Xenopus laevis. NCBI lineage: Eukaryota > Metazoa > Chordata > Amphibia > Anura > Pipidae > Xenopus > Xenopus laevis. The sequence continues at coordinate 169,900,035 of NC_054373.1, forward strand.
TGGCTGTGATATCTTGGCTCCTAATTCTGCCAATGTTCTGTTCTGGCTCCTGACCCCAGCAATTTCTTTGTTTTGTTTTTCAATTCTCAGAAGATCCTGTTTCTCGTTTCTGGCGAGGCTTCGGCCCATTTCCCCAGGGTTTGGACTAAAAAGGATGGGGGACCATTTGATCCTGGGATCGCCCGGAGGTCGATCCTCAAGGGGGGTAATGTCAGGATCAGCCCGGGACTTGAACTCTGGTGGTGCTGTTCTGCTCATTGTAGCACTTACCTCATGAGCCACTGGGGGCTCTCGGGACTGGTCCTGAACTATTGAGTGTATTGTTTTCTGTTATCTGCCATTCACAGTCCGTTTTCCACCCACCTCGTTTACCCTCATGTGTTTCCCATTTCCTAATCACCTTCCCTTTATAAACCCCGCCCTGAGCTTTGCTCAGTGCTGAGTCATTGATTGTATCCTGTTTGTTCCTGACCTGCGAATCTGAATCTGAACCTGAACCTGAACCTGAATCTGAATCTGAACCTGAACCTGAATCTTGAAAACCTTGTATGTCTTGTTCCTGAAAACCTTGTTACCTTGTTTCCTGAGTGAGTACCTTTGTTCCTGTGTTCCCCATTTTTCCCTCACCATGTGGATTCCTCGATCAGCCATTTTGCTTGTTCCTGCCTTTTATGTTTCTGTGTTCCGACTGCAATAAACCTACTATAACTTCATCACCATCATGTCTTTGCCTACAATTACCTATGGCTACACCCCTGGGCGTCCACCATATCCACTCCCCTTGGAGTGGCTATCCTCGGTCACAACGGTTCCTCGTTGTGAACGTTACAGTTGCTCAGTGGTGTATTCGCCTTGTGCCATGTGAAGAATATGTAGGTTATAAGGAAATTATTAATAATATTATTAGTCTTGAAGAAGAGAAAAGAAGGAAGAACAAAATGTAATGATTTATTGCTAAGGGATTTGTGCTGTGTCCATATGTGATGAGGTGGATGAGGATTTATAGAATGATACATTGTACAGATAACAGTGCCCTAATAACCAACAAGTCCGAATTTATCTCAATATTTTCTGCTACAAACTCCGATCAAATCTGTGTTTTTTTATGCTTATTTATTACTACATTTTCCCGAAAATTTGCTTTGTGGGAAAAAAAATCAGATTTTCATGATTTTTTCATCCGATTTTCATGAATTTCAAGATTTTTCGTAATTTTCACCCGAAAACTTCAGGGTATTGCACGAAAAATCATTGGGACTTCTCCCATTGACTTATATACAACCTTGAAAGGTCTGAGATGCTGGATTTTCTGCTTCAGACTTTTCCATCCTCAGGGTTTAATCAATTTTGAAAAATTTGTGATTTTTTTAAAAGTCTGATTTTGTATCCGGAGTTTAGTAAATAACCCCCTACATGTATTGATATATATGGAAAGATCATCCTCTTAGATTTTTTTCATTAAAACATAATGCCCTTAATTTCTTGTTACAAAATTGTTGTGGACCACAAATGTGTTTTTTCATTAAAACATAATGCCCTTAATTTCTTGTTACAAAATTGTTGTGGACCACAAATGTGTTCTGCACCTCTTTTGCTACAGTAACAACAATTTTGTTGCCTATCCCATGGAAATAGGCAGTTGCTTATCCAAACTGTTGCCGATTAGCTACTGTCAAGTAATATGACAGCTTTCATTTGTAGGCACATTCTGAAGGTACAAGTTGTAGTTCATAAACAGCTAAATGGCCAAACCTGATGAAGACCTTGTTGAAATGATGTGCTCTACAAAATGTTTACCAATGATTTTTTTCCAAAACTTAAAAAAAACTTTTTTTGAGATCACAATTTTTTTGACCACAAACATATATACTAAAAAGCTTGTATTAGAAAAACACAATCATCATCAATTGTAAAAAAAATACTCTTCCCATTTGACTTCAGTAGATGCTAGCCAGGTTTGAATTTAGGTTTTTGTAATTGATAAATCTAAAGAATTCAGTCTCAGAAAACTCAAATTCCAAAAGATTAATTTCACAAAAAAGGTGGCAATGATCTGGCCAAATCAACTACACGCATAGAAATGAGGGCATTGATTAATGCACATTACTTGATCCCTGTTTTATTAGTAATTTAGTATGTGTAATTTACTTTCTCTAATGAAGCCTCTGCAAATAACACATGAGTTCCATGTTATTAATTGTTGATTAATTATACTATATTAAAGTTAGAAATGCTGTATTTAGTATACTAAACATAAACATGAGCTTACCGCACCATAAGCCTAATAAAACAAATAATTAGTGATGGGCGATTCTGTGTACCGCTAAATTTGCGAAACGGCGAAAAAATGTTGCGAAACTTGTTGAAATCAATGGCCGACAAAATAATTTTGATGCGCATCAATTTTGACGCGATCGACAATTTGTATACGCGTGACTATGTGGTGCAAATGCATTAAAGTCAATGGTGTCCAAATAATTTTGACACACACTACAAATCCCATTTTATCTGTTTAAATCTGGCTCCATGATCTTTGTCCTTGCCACTGGAGTTGGAAGCAATAAAGGGGATGTAAAGGCAAAAATAAAATCCAATATGAATCTCTACACAGTCACTGACTGCTCTACATGGAAACAAACAAAGCTGCTTGAGTTATGGGAAGTAAGGTGGAGGGCTCCCCCTGCTGTTTGAAAGTATGATCGTTCTTGGCAGATCAGCTAGGGACTGTCTGAAGTTTCCTATCTGCAGCAGGGGGAATTTCACTGCATATAGTCAGGTTTCTTATAAAAATGGTACACAGTTCATTAGATATTAGACAGGTTCCTTTTTTTACCTTTACATCCCCTTTAAATAAAAGATGTAATTTTATGGATTGACTCCCCACATATCACATCACATTATGCATATGATCTGTTACCCTGTATGTGGTTGAACTTAGGGCCATATATGATTGTGTTCCCATCTTCTTGGCTGATTATCTACCAGAACCAAAGGTGCATAAATGGCACTGCTGCATTGTTTTTTTAACAGTATTAGCTTCAAATCTCCTGATGAAGGCTGTGGAATAATGTGTGTTTAATTTACAGTAGAAGACTTCATAACACATGTGTTTGGTAAGGCTCATTGATTTGGCAAAGATAGGCAGCTGGTTCTGCCATGTGTTATGGCTGAAAAGGAAGTGGAACATTGTTAAATTAACTGGTTCTGTTGCTCAATGTGCCCATGACATTACTAAAAGGATGGGGCCAGGAATAACAATGAAGATTATTAGATACTTTTATTTCAAAGGTTCCCAGTTGATGATTTGAAAGTCACAATAGAATTTGACTAGTGATAATAGCATTTTTTTGGCAAGTTGTTCCGTGGAAATGGCATCCATAGACCCCAAATGTGTCAAAAAAACATTGTTGCGGGTCAAAAAAATTTTGTCGTCCATAGGCTTTTCAGTGAAGCGAAACATGTTAGATTCGCCCATCAATAAATTTGACCCTTTGTTCTTAAATGTTATAAGTGGTGGGGTTTTGGCTGTAGAACTATTCATTCAGTGACAGTTCCACTTATAATTGCTTGTGTGTGTTGCTGGTGCAACAATGGAGTGTGTCTCGAGATCCAGATAAAATTTTAAACTACACAAAGGGGTTTTCCTGTAACATAGTTAGTACATGAAGATAATATAATAATGTCTCAATAATTCACCAGGTCTATTAGCTTCCTAGCAACCAAAGAGCAGATAACTTTTAGGGGGTTGTTTATTACCTCAAATTTATTGGGTCAGGCTTTTTGGGACACAAACTCATTTTTATGAAATTTTTTTATGAAAAAAGGCTCACATTTTTAGAGATGTACCTGGAATCCGAAAATCTGCCATCTCAGACCTGTTGAGGTCATGTATAAGTCAATGGTTCCTATCCCAATTGGAAGTTGTCATGGTTTGTGCTGGGTTTAGCCTGATAATCTGATAAATTCAGGGTTTTTGGGCAAAAACCTGAAAAAATTTAGCAATCCAGGAAAAAATGTAAAAAAAAAAATCATACTATTTGGGTTTTTGCTCGATTTTATCATGTTTTTCCCTTGATCCGATTTATTTAAGTTATTTTATTAATAAATAAGGCAAAATCGGGATGGGAGTTTGATCAAGATTTTTTGAATTTGAATTATGAGATAAATTTGGATTTTAGTAAATAACATAAAATAATAATGTTCACCCAATAACAATGACCCCTTGATTGTTGGTTGGTTGCTGTGCGTTAATAGACCTGATGCAGACTTTTTCATTTAGTTACATTGACCCCCTTCTGCAGGTCTGTAATTTCATACATTCTATAATTCTCTAAAGCCAGAAAACTGAAGGTCAACCAGTGATATCTCATTTGAGTATCATAACAACATGATTGTTAACTGTATGATTGATAAAATACCAAATAGTCCAATTATGTATTCCCAACAGTAGTTGGTGCTCTATCATCCTCATTATTTGTGTACAATAATGTGCACTAAATTGTTTCTTAGCAAATGCCTTTTAATTGCCTGTAAATTGTTTAATTAACCCTCCTTCAGGATTAAATCATGTTTACTTTCAATTTCTATCTATCACTGATCAAATCTCTGTTCTATTCAGCTTTAAATTGAGATATTAGTATAGCTTCCTAAAGTTTTAGGAACTAATTTGCTAATGATAGCTCAAAATATTAAGCTTTGTAAATCTATCCTGGATGAAACTTTAAATAATATGTGAATATGAATGTATGTAGACTGTATCATTGATGTGCTGGTATTTATAATATTTGTGCTCTTATATTTCTAATCATGTGACCATAACTGCATGTTCCTTAAGTAATATTCTTAATTTAAAGGGGAACTCCTGCTTCCAAACCAAAATTTGATAAAGAGACCCACATACCACAGAAACCCCTAATATACCCATCACAGTTACATGTTTCTTCAAAAAAGTATGAATAAATTCCATTTTCTTTGCTGAAATCCAGCTGTTTAACAGTTCTTCTTTTTCTGCATCATTTGAAATCCTGGCAGGGAAGGCGAGACTAAAACACTGATGTTACAAATTGTAACAACTACTCCACAGCTTACAGACAGCATGCAGGAACTACATAACCCACAATGCATTGCACTGTGATGTTCCTTTCCTTATTGAAATCACATGTGCTGGGAATTGTGGGGGTTGGAGGATGCAGGCTGAGGACAGATGGCTGTTGATACAAAGTAACAGTAGTCAGCCAGCTCAGCAAAGTAGTCTGCAAGATCAACAGAAGAGCAGGGGGCTAGGCTTAGAGAACTGTCAGAAACCATTAAAAATCATGAAAAGTCTGCATATTTTTTAATTGATGTATATTGCAAAGTTGTTAGAAATTATGTGAACTTTTCAAAAAGCTAAAGTTTTGTTTTTGTGGAGTTCCCCTTTAAAAAACATGTACAAATATGTAAAATATATACTTTGTAAGGGTACAAAATGATGCCACAATTTACAATAGGTGCTTAATACAATAATTGCCTGTATAATTATTGGTAATTTTTTGAAGAATGGTCCTGGTTGAATCACACTGGCATCATACCATCTGACCACATTTACACCATAATACTGAGATTAATTTTCATGGCTCTTGTGAACTCGGTACATTGTCTCCTTGCAATGATCAACCAATTGGCAGTTAGCTTTGATTACTATGTTGTAGTAGGAAAAAAAAAATGTGCACACAAGTTTAAAATGGACGCACAAAATAATTTTTTTGTGTACATAGCCAAGAATGAACTAGAGGAAACATTACTTGTAACTATGTACTTACAACTAACGATAAAAGTTACCTGCTCCTTGTATGTATGTATGTATATATATTTTTTTAATTTTATATCGTTCTTGAGGGCAAAGCACTGTACAGCAAAATAATAAATTAGTATTGCTATTAAATTGCTGCCCGAAACATGTCGTGGGGACACACAATAAAGCACTGATTAGCAGGTATTCTTCTGTTTGCCCTTGATTTACATATCCTATGATTGAATTAATTCCAGTGGTGGTTTGACGGAACACCAGAGGGAATCAACGCTTTCCAATAACGCTTGGCTTTCTGTGTGTTACCCTGAGAGTAATAAATTAGTAGTAACAAACAAAGGGTTCACTGCATTAATAAGTAACAATAAGTGCATTTTTAGAAATACAATTCACATGAATATAAAATATAATTAAAATACGAATTAAGTGGCCAGTGTCAACAAGACAAAAGGATTGAGGACCCTACCCCGTGGGCAACATTTCAAAAGTGAAAAATGTGAGTGTCCCCCAAAATAATGAATCAATCAATTAAAAAATGAAAAATGTATTAGGACATCAGAGCAAGACCTAACGCGTTTCGTGCCTGCTGGGGGCATTTACTCATAGGTACCTGCCCTGTGGGGTTACAGTCTAAATGGGCGTATAACTTAAAGACACAATTCGGAGGGGTATAATGTACAATGTTGTAATTGATCTTGTTGGCTTACTTTTTTTTGCTAAAACCAAGAAAAATTAACTTAAACTTAATATAATATATCTTTTTGAAGAAAATCCTGGTGTGCTTCAGCTTTTTCTGCCATTGGATATTTGATTTCTGAATTGCACCCAGGTATGTAATTTTTGAAGTGTGTGCTATAGCCTTTCGCAACAAAATAATATTAATAAATAATACATATATATATGTAATTCTCCAATGAGTATCTGGTCTGGAAACCATTGGTATAAATATATATACAGTACAGTACCAGCACTCAAATCGTTATGTTGCCCATGGTGCACGATCAAGGTTGCATAGACAGAGTAAGAAGGATCAGCACTCACTGTATTAAGGTGAAGAAAATTTGCTTTTTATTTTCAAGTGATTTACATCTTTTTGTAAATCACTTGAAAATAATAAGCAAATTTTCTTCACCTTAATATAGTGAGTGCTGATCCTTCTTACTATATATAGTAAGTCAGGAAGGAATTTTGGAGTCAGGAAGGAATTTTTCCCCCTCTGAGGCAAATTGGAGAGGCTTCAGATGGTTTTTTTTGCCTTCCTCTGGATCAACTGGCAGATAGGTAGTTAATAAAAAAAAAAGGTTGAACTCGATGGACATGTGTCTTTTTTCAACCTTACTTACTATGTTACTATGTATATATATATATATATATATATATATGTTGTCCAACTGGTAGACAGTAGAGCCTTCAAAGAGATTTTATTTTCAATAGTAAGGTTATCAAATTACTTGAAAAATCAAAGGGTTGTAATAAATGTAAGCTGTTGGGCTATATATTAAAACGAAATGCAATCAGTGCTGCTCTAATAACTGCATATTCTCGATGTGTCCTCAGATTTTCATCTGATCTGTTAACCTTCTCTTGGTCTGCCTTAGTCTTCATTGTGTGACAATCTGATTCCTGCACCAGTGATGTAATGTAAATGGGGACCTTAAGAAAGGTTAGGTTACGAGAAAAATAAAATATGTATTTCATGGATGGTAGTTGTAGTACTTCACCATATGGAAAGCCACAGGTGGTCCTCCCAGGCATGACTACTAAGAATAGCTAAGTAATGTCATTTGCACTCTCTGGTACAAAGATGTCCTCTCTGGTTGAGGGATCAGAGCAAATGCCCACTCTACTTTTTCCTAAAACCAACCTTGGAATTCATAATTCTTCTGTAAAACATGTACATGCTAAATCCAGTTACACATATAACTCGCAACAATCACACTTGAAATTGCTGCAAATTATAACTGTTAAATATTATGCGGTGTATATAATTTAGCTTCTATTTTCTTGGTGCCTTACAACACACACATTCATTTTAATCCCATCATTAAGAGAGAGTTCCCGTTCTTTTACTTCGTTTTTTTTTTTTGTAGCAACTAAATGGAGTAAATTAGATCTCATTTAATCATTTGTCTTTTTCAGGATATTCAATACTTCAAGCAATTATGGAAAAAGCAGGACAAAATGGATGGCAAGTTAGTGCAATATGCGTAGAAAATTTTAATGATGCCAGCTACAGACGCCTGTTAGAAGACTTGGATCGAAGACAGGAAAACAAGTTTGTAATAGACTGTGAAGTTGAAAGACTTCAGAACATTCTAGAACAGGTAATTATTGTTGTTTTTAACCTGATCTGGCAGCAATATGGGATCAGGGGAGCCAATGCTAAGCTGAAAATCCTTTATCAAAGAGATGAGCACAAGTAAACCCAGATCTAAAGTAAAAAATAATGATGCTGCTTTTGCATATTAATCGTGTGAATAAGTATATTTTCTCCAGCACATTTCTTCACTAAAAATATGTGGGAATAAACAAATTAAAAAGGACTTCATAGGGCCTACCAGACACTCTGACATCCAGGGCACACTTTTATAGGAATTATATATAGAATACTGTAGGCATTATATTAGTGTAAGGGGCAGATTTATTAAGGTTCTAATGGTAAATTCAAATTAGAATATTCAAAAAAAAATTTGGTCAAAACTAACTAACAAATTGTAATTTTAATTCGCCAACTCAAATTCATACGTGAGATTTATCACAAATCAACCTTGAAAACGGTTCTAATTCAATTTTTCGCTACCCAAAACCTGCCGAGTTAATTTACAAGTCAATGGCAGATGTCTGAAGAACTTTTTTAATATGTTAATTGCCTTCCTGACATTCACGTTTTTTTTCAGAGGAAAACTCAATTTGAATTTGATTTGAATTTTCTTGTCGATTCAATCGAATATTGAAGTTTTTTCAGAAATAACCTCCCATTTGAGTTGTGAGTAAATTGGAATTTATTATTAAATTCATATAACTTCGAAATTTGACCTTTGATAAATTTGCCCCTAAGTAAGAAAGGCTTGATGGAAATTGTTCATGGAACAGGTGAATCCAACCTTTAAGAAAAATAATGAAAATATACATTATATTGTAAAGTTCTCATGTTATGTCTTGTCTGTAAAAATAAAGGAATGCCATTTGCTCAGTGATGTAGGTTTTACAGCAAATAAAACTAAAGTTAGGGGTTATTTATTAAAGTCCGAATTTATCTCAATATTTTCTGAAAAAACTCTGACCAAATCCGCATGGGTTTTTTCAGCTTATTTATTAATGCACTTTAACAAAAATTTTGTTTGCGGGAAAAAATCGTGAAAAATACAAATTTTGCAAATTTTTCAGAATTTTCACCTGAAAACTCCCATTGACTTATATGCAACCTTGGCAGGTCTGAGATGGCAGATTCTCAGATTCAGACTTTTTCCATCCTCGTGGTATAATAAATTCTGAAAAATATGTGATTTTTTGTTCCCTAAAAAATTTGGATTTTATATTAAAAAACACAAATCTTTCGGGGTTTTTGGCATTTGGAGTTTAGTAAATAACCCCCTTCAATTCCACAGTACTTACACATGTAGACATTACTCTTGTATGATGTATAAATGTTTAATTTAATTAAAATACCAGAAAATCATTAAAACCGCTAATCAAAGAAAGATCTTACAGTTGTAAAAGGAACACCTGCCATTGACTTTTACACAATATCGTCAGGTTTGTCTCACAATAAATCCCATAGCTCTTTGTGCAAATAAATTATATCCTTATAAACAGTGAGTTCTGATGTCATCAGTTATAAACGGTGAGTTCTGATGTCATTTCTGTCACTGAAACGTGTGTATTATAATAAATAAAGTACCCCCAGTTGCAAAATATAAGGATATTAGAAGTTACCTCGGAGTTCCATGACCTGTATAAAAACACTCGGCCTTCAACCTCGTGTTTTTATATGGTCATGAAACTTCACGGTAACTTATAATATCCTTATATTTTACAAGAGGGGGTACTTTATTCTACTTATATATATATATATATATATAAATATATATATATATATATATATATTTGCACAAAGAGCTACACTCACAGGATGATTTTGGATGCAGATAATGTTTTTGTGTTTTGTGGGCTTCATCTGAACTCCCTTGAAAAAATTAAAGTGCTGCTCTAATTGTACATTAGGAACAAATAGTTACCACGTCATATTTTTACACCATTAAACCATTTCGACCACAAAAAAAATCTTGTCACTCTGTACCACTCTCTTCAGGTTCTCCCTGATTCTGTTTTATTGTATATATGTTTGGAGCAGTTTTTGAAAATTTTGTGGAAAATAATCCTTTCTCAGTTTGATAATATGCTTTGTGTTCTGGTTGACTTCAGCCTATTCAACAGGTAATAGACATAGGGAATACAATTAACAATTTTAACCTGGAGTGGTGACCAATAAGTATTTTGCTTTTGTTATTCTCTGTGCTTGGTGCATCACAAATGGCTGCTAATTAGTTACTGCAGATTGTATACCTGGTTATTATGGTGCTTTTTCTTTTGGACAAAAATGCCTCTCGGAATTGTAAACTAGTCGTGGCTGTCTGGGAATTCTGGGAGGTGTAATTCAGTAATAGAGATGTCGCGAACTGTTCGCCGGCGAACTTGTTCGCGCGAACATCGGGTGTTCGCGCTCGCCGGAAGTTCGCGAACGTCGCGCGACGTTCGCCATTTTGGGTTCGCCATTGTTGGCGCTTTTTTTTTGCCCTCTCACCCCAGACCAGCAGGTACATGGCAGCCAATCAGGAAGCTCTCCCCTGGACCACTCCCCTTCCTATAAAAACCGAAGCCCTGCAGCGTTTTTTCACTCTGGCCTGTGTGTGCTGAAGAGATAGTGTAGGGAGAGAGCTGCTGCCTTTTAGTGATTCAGGGACAGTTAAAAAGTTTGCTGGCTAGTAATCGTTTTGATACTGCTCTGTTATTGGAGGGACAGAAGTCTGCAGGGGTTTGAGGGACATTTTAGCTTAGGTAGTTTGCTGGCTAGTAATCTACCTTCTACTGCAGTGCTCTGTATGTAGCTGCAGTGGGCAGCTGTCCTGCTTCTGATCTCAATCTGCTGACTGCTGCAATAACAGTAGTCCTTGTAAGGACTGCTTTTATTTATTTTTTTGTTGTTTTACTACTAACTACTACTACTACTATAAGAGCCCAGTGCTATTAGTCTAGCAGTGTTGGGGAGTGGGACTGGTGTGCTAATCTGCTGCTCCTAGTAGTTCAGCAGCACCAACTTTAATTTTTTTTTTTTAATATTCATTTTTTTTTTATTTTACTTTTTTTTATTTTACTACCGCTGTAGTAGTGTATAAGTTGACCTTTTAGGCATTATTTGCCCTGTAGGCATTATTTGCACACTGTTTTCTTCAACCCGCCATCGAGCTGTGTGACCTTGTTCACATTCTGTCTAAATATCCATAATATTACCGTCTCCAGAAAAAACACCGGAGTCACTTTTTTCAAGCAGCATTCATATATTTTACGTAATCCGTATCCACCGCTGTAGTAGTGTATACGTTGGCCTTGTAGGCATTATTTGCACACTGTTTTCTTCAACCCGCCATCGAGCTGTGTGACCTTGTTCCCATTCTGTCTAAATATCCATAATATTACCGTCTCCAGAAAAAACACCGGAGTCACTTTTTTCAAGCAGCATTCATATATTTTACGTAATCCGTATCCACCGCTGTAGTAGTGTATACGTTGGCCTTGTAGGCATTATTTGCACACTGTTTTCTTCAACCCGCCATCGAGCTGTGTGACCTTGTTCCCATTCTGTCTAAATATCCATAATATTACCGTCTCCAGAAAAAACACCGGAGTCACTTTTTTCAAGCAGCATTCATATATTTACGTAATCCGTATCCACCGCTGTAGTAGTGTATACGTTGGCCTTGTAGGCATTATTTGCACACTGTTTTCTTCAACCCGCCATCGAGCTGTGTGACCTTGTTCCCATTCTGTCTAAATATCCATAATATTACCGTCTCCAGAAAAAACACCGGAGTCACTTTTTTCAAGCAGCCATAATATATTTTACGTAATCCGTATCCACCGCTGTAGTAGTGTATACGTTGGCCTTGTAGGCATTATTTGCACACTGTTTCTTCAACCCGCCATCGAGCTGTGTGACCTTGTTCACATTTTGTCTAAATATTGATAATATTATCGTCTCTAGAAAAACCACTTGAGTTACTTTTTTTCAAGCAGCATTCATATATTTTACGTAATCCGTATCCACCGCTGTAGTAGTGTATACGTTGACCTTGTAGGCATTATTTGCACACTGTTTTCTTCAACCCGCCATCGGAGCTGTGTGACCTTGTTCACATTTTGTCTAAATATTGATAATATTATCGTCTCTAGAAAAACCACTTGAGTTACTTTTTTTCAAGCAGCATTCATATATTTTACGTAATCCGTATCCACCGCTGTAGTAGTGTATACGTTGACTTTGTAGGCATTATTTGCACACTGTTTTCTTCAACCCGCCATCGAGCTGTGTGACCTTGTTCACATTTTGTCTAAATATTGATAATATTATCGTCTCTAGAAAAACCACTTGAGTTACTTTTTTTCAAGCAGCATTCATATATTTTACGTAATCCGTATCCACCGCTGTAGTAGTGTATACGTTGACCTTGTAGGCATTATTTGCACACTGTTTTCTTTCAACCCGCCATCGAGCTGTGTGACCTTGTTCACATTTTGTCTAAATATTTGATAATATTATCGTCTCTAGAAAAACCACTTGAGTTATCTTTTTTTCAAGCAGCATTCATATATTTTACGTAATCCGTATCCACCGCTGTAGTAGTGTATACGTTGACTTTGTAGGCATTATTTGCACAGTGTTTTCTTCAACCCGCCATCTAGCTGTGTGTATTATCGTTTCCAGAAAAACCAACTGAGTTTTTGTGTTGTTGTTGTTTTTTTAAAAATAATGCCAGGCAAAGGCAGGGCCCCCACGCAGAGGCCGTGCTAGGGGCCGTGCTGCTATGCAATCCTGTGGCCCTAGCAAATTGCCCAGTTTTAAAAAGCCAATGACCCTGAACTCCCAAAATGCTGAAGAGGTAGTTGACTGGCTTACACAGCACACCCCATCCTCTACCGTTTCTAACTTTACCACAACATCCTGCTCATCCTCCACTGCTATGACACCCCACGTAACACTTCCTCCACCACCGGTGCCCTTCTTCACTGGGGTCAGAGGAGTTATTTTCCAATGAGTTTCTTGAACTGAGTAATGCGCAACCATTATTGCCAGAAGAAGATGAAGGAGATGAGGACCTTACACCAGATTTAATTCTGGCAGAGAACACGATAGAGATGGACATAATGAGTGATGAGGAGGAGGTCCCCGCTGCTGCTTCCTTCTGTGATGTGTCAGAAGAAAATTGATGCATCTGAGGAGAATGATGATGAGGAGATTGATGTTTTGTGGGTGCCTAGTAGAAGAGAGCAAGAGGAGGGTAGTTCAGATGGAGAGACGGAGAGTCAGAGAGGCAGTAGGAGAATAAGACTTAGAAGAAGCAGGGAGGACAGCCCGCAGGGATCAGTAGGGCAACAACATGTATCGGCACTGTGTTCAGCCGGCCAACGCACCCGCCATTGCCGCCAATACCGCCAACTCCGCCAACTTCTACTGTTACCGCCAGATCGCACACTTCCAAAAAGTCAGCAGTGTGGGATTTTTTTAATGTGTGTGCCTCTGACAAAAGCATTGTAATTTGCAATGAGTGCAGTCAGAAACTGAGCCTTGGTAAGCCCAACAGCCACATAGGTACAACTTCTATGCGAAGGCACATGAGCGGCAAGCACAAAGCACTTTGGGAGCAACACCTCAAAGGCAACAGGCAAACTAAAAGCCACACTCCTTCTGGTCCAGCATCTTACTGCTCTACCTCTGCTCTCCTTGACCCGTCTGAACCACCCTCCACTCCGCCTTCCACCTTGACCACCTGTTCCCATTCCCAGTCATCTGCCACCAGCCAAGTTTCTGTGAAGGCCATGTTTGAGCGTAAGAAGCCAATGTCTGACTGTCACCCCCTTGCCCGGCGTCTGACAGCTGGCTTGTCTGCACTCTTAGCCGCCAGCTTTTACCATACCAGCTGGTGGACTCTGAGGCCTTCCGCAAATTTGTAGCAATTGGGACACCGCAGTGGAAGGTACCCAGCCGCAATTTTTTTTTCTAAAAAGGGAATACCACACCTGTACCAACATGTGCAGAGCCAAGTTACCGCATCTCTGTCACTTAGTGTTGGGCCAAAGGTCCATATGACTACTGACGCATGGTCCCTCCAAGCATGGTCAGGGCAGGTATGTCACCTACACTGCCCACTGGGTGAACTTGGTAATGGCTGGGAAGCAGGGAATGGGTAGCTCAACAAACAACAGTGGAGTTGGTGTCACCGCCACGGATTGCACGCGGTTCTGCCACCACCTCTACTCCTCCATCGCTCTCTACCTCGTCTTCTTCTTCTTCTTACTCTGCTGCTGGGTCCTCCTTCTCCTCCTCCACACCTGTGCACCCCCAGCTCCCCTAGGCTATTCGACGTGCCAGGTACGCCGTTGTCACGCTGTCTTGGGGATGACGTGCCTGGAAAGCAAAAACCATACCGGATCTGTACTCCTGTCATCTCTGCAGTCACAGGCCGATCGGTGGCTGACCCCACACCAACTGCAGATCGGAAAAGTGGTGTGTGACAATGGAAGCAATCTGTTGGCAGCGTTGAGACTAGGCAATTTAACACATGTGCCCTGCATGGCACATGTGTTAAATTTAATAGTCCAACGTTTTGTCTCCAAGTACCCAGGATTCCAGGACGTTCTCACCCAGTCCAGAAAGGTGTCGGCCCATTTCAGACGTTCCTACACAGCCATGGCACGCCTTGCTGACATTCAGCAGCGCTACAACATGCCAGTCAGGCGTTTGATTTCTGACAGCCAGACTCGCTGGAATTCAACGCTCCTTATGTTGGAACGTCTGCTGCAACAACAAAGGGCCGTCAACGAGTACCTTTTTGAACTGGGTGGTAGGACTGGATCTGCACAGCTGGGGATTTTTTTCCCCCGTTACTGGGTGCTTATGCGCGATGCCTGCAGGCTCATGCGACCTTTTGAAGAGGTGACAAATATGGTCAGTCGCACCGAAGGCACCATCAGCGACCTAATACCCTTCGCTTTCTTCCTGGAGCGTGCCGTGCGACGAGTGACAGATGAGGCTGTAGACCAGCGTGACGAGGAGCTGGAAGCGCACGATTTCTGGTCGGAATCACCAGAACGAACCCAGGCACCTGCTGCAACGCAGGGAGAGGTGCCAGAAGTGGAGTCAGAGGAGGAAGGTGGCTTTGTGGAGGAGGAGGAGGAGGACCAACAGGAGCAGGCTTCCCAGGGGGCTAGTGGTGACCTTTTGGGGACCCCTGGTCTTGTACGTGGCTGGGGGGAGGAGACCGTGGATGATGCAGTCCTTGATAATGAGGAAGCGGAGATGGATAGCTCTGCATCCAACCTTGTGAGAATGGGGTCTTTCATGCTGTCATGCCTGTTGAAGGACCCCCGTATCAAGAGGCTTAAGGAGAAGGACCTGTACTGGGTCGCAACGCTACTAGACCCTCGGTACAAGCATAAAGTGTCAGAAATGTTACCAACATACCACAAGTCCGAAAAGATGCGGCATTTACAAACCAGCCTGCAAAACATGTTGTACAATGCTTTTAAGGGTGATGTCACTTCAGGAACTCATCAACATTCCAGGGCAGAGGTGCCAGTAATCCCGCCACGAGCACACCTGCAAGGACAAAGCCCTTTGGCCAGTCTGTAACGTCAGACATGCAAATGTTTTTCTGTCCAAGGCAGCGCCACAACCCTTCTGGATCCACCCTCAAAGAACGCCTCGACCGGCAGGTAGCGGACTACCTGGCATTAACTGCAGATATCGACACTCTGAGGAGCGATGAACCCCTGGACTACTGGGTGTGCAGGCTTGATCTGTGGCCAGAGCTGTCACAATTTGCCATGAACCTCTTGTCTTGCCCAGCCTCAAGTGTGCTCTCAGAAAGGACCTTCAGTGCAGCAGGAGGGATTGTAACTGAGAAGAGAACTCGCCTAGGTCACAAAAGTGTCGATTACCTGACCTTTATTAAAATGAATGAGGGGTGGATCTCGGAGGGTTACTGCACGCCGGAAGACTTGTTCTGACTTCTATGCAGCTGTCCTTCTCTTCAAGCCTCATGACTCCACACACAGCTGTCCTTTAGCGTCCTCCTCCTCCCTCCGCCACCGTTACAAACTAGGGTGCAAACCCTACTGGTTTAATTTTTTCTGGCCTCTGTGCTTCAGTGGCTGCGACCAAAAAAATGCCTATTTTCTGCATTTATATGACATAATTTTTCTGGCCTCTGTGCTTCAGTGGCTGCAACCAAAAAAATTTATATTTTCAGCATTTATATGGCATAATTTTTCTGTCAACTGTGCTTCAGTGGCTGCGACCAAAAAAATGCATATTTTCTGCATTTATATGGCATAATTTTTCTGGCCTCTGTGCTTCAGTGGCTGCAACCAAAAAAATTACTATTTTCAGCATTTATATGGCATAATTTTTCTGGCAACTGTGCTTCAGTGGCTGCGACCAAAAAAAATGCATATTTTCTGCATTTATATGGCATAATTTTTCTGGCCTCTGTGCTTCAGTGGCTGCAACCAAAAAAATTTATATTTTCAGCATTTATATGGCATAATTTTTCTGTCAACTGTGCTTCAGTGGCTGCGACCAAAAAAATGCATATTTTCTGCATTTATATGGCATAATTTTTCTGGCCTCTGTGCTTCAGTGGCTGCAACCAAAAAAATTTATATTTTCAGCATTTATATGGCATAATTTTTCTGGCAACTGTGCTTCAGTGGCTGCGACCAAAAAAATGACTATTTTCAGCATTTATATGGCATATTTTTTCTGGCCTCTGTGCTTCAGTGGCTGTGGCCAAAAAAAACTGGGCAAACAATGCCTACAAGGTCAACGACGTTGACCTTGTAGGCATTGTTTGCCCAGTTTTTTTGGCCACAGCCACTGAAGCACAGAGGCCAGAAAAAATATGCCATATAAATGCTGAAAATAGTCATTTTTTGCCATACGTTGACTCAACGTATATGGCAAAAAATGACTATTTTCAGCATTTATGTGGCATATTTTTTCTGGCAACTGTGCTTCAGTGGCTGCAACCAAAAAAACTGGGCAAACAATGTCTACAAGGTCAACGTATGGCGAAAAATTACTATTTTCAGCATTTATATGGCATATTTTTTCTGGCAACTGTGCTTCAGTGGCTGCGTCCAAAAAAACTGGGCAAACAATGTCTACAAGGTCAACGTATGGCGAAAAATGACTATTTTCAGCATTTATATGGCATATTTTTTCTGGCAACTGTGCTTCAGTGGCTGCGTCCAAAAAAACTGGGCAAACAATGCCTACAAGGTCAACGTATGGCAGTTGTTTAAAGAGAACAGTAGATTACTAGCCAGCAAAGCTACCTAAGCTAAAATGTCCCTCAAATCCCTGCAGACTTCTGTCCCTCCAATACAGAGCAGTATCAAGCAGATTACTAGCCAGCAAACTTACTATCATCTGTCCCTGAAATCACTAACAGCTCTCCCCCTACACTATCTCTTCCAAGCACACACAGGCAGATTTTTCAGATACATTTTTGCCCTTGATCCCCCTCTGGCATGCCACTGTCCAGGTCGTTGCACCCTTTAAACAACTTTAAAATCATTTTTCTGGCCAGAAATGTCTTTTCTAGATGTTAAAGTTCGCCTTCCCATTGAAGTCTATGGGGTTCGCGAACCGCTCGCATTTTTGCGCAAGTTCGCGAATATGTTCGCGAACTTTTTTTCCGACGTTCGCTACATCCCTATTCAGTAATAGCCAGACAGGAACTCCGGATAGGGGGTTGGGCGGATTATGTCAGAGGTGGGGTGTGTGGGGCGGGAAAATGATTCATGGCTAGTCTGTTGTGTCAGAGGGCAGGGTTATGATGTTGTGATCGACGATTGGTCAATCCTGTCCGGATTTCCTAATAAATCTGAATCCATAAATCAAGTTGATAGGATGAAACCTGGACAAGTGGCAACCCTGGGGCCTCTTTTTTATTCCATGGAGTGCAAATGCAAAAGGTCACTCCTTAGTTCTCACTTACCAAGCACTTGCACCTGGGGAAATGCTGCTTTCTGCACCGAGCATTAGATCAAAAATCAGGAGGAGTTACAAGGCGCAACCTACTTGCCTCCCCCTCCACACCAATACAGGGCTAACACAGTCAGAGCTATATTCTAGGGACTACCACAGGTCTCTGTGCTCTGAAACAGAGCTCAAAAGACGTGCAACCGTTCTGGGAAGACATAACAAAGTGGGGCAGATTTATCAAGGGTCTAATTGAAAATTCAAATTTTTAAATTCTAATTTCGAGTTTATTTTAGTGTAATTCGACTAGGGAATAGTCCAAATTCTAAATGTATCATGTACTGTCTCTTTAGGAATTAGACTATTTCGCCATCTAAAACCTGCCAAACTGGTGTTTTAGCCTATGGGGGACCTCCTACAACCAATTTGGAGTCATTTGGTGGACTTTTGAAAAAAAAAAACTCAAATCAAATATGATTCTAGTTTGCAGGTCGATCCTATTCACCTAAATATAAAAAATTAGATTTTTTTAAATACATTTCGATTGGTTGTTTTTTTTCTAATTTTGAGTTTATGGGAGTTGCCCAAAAGTATACAATATAGTGTGTAAGTGCCCAAAAATGGGAGACTGCCTTCCTAAATGATCCCCAATAACTATTATTTTTTGTTTTAGTCTTATTACTATAATTGTACAACTCTGTCCCAAACCTATGGCAACTTGACAGAATGAAGTGAGTGTTTTAGAATAAATGAATAATTAAAAAAAAGAATAACTAAAGTGCAGAATGGGAGATAAAGAGAAGAAAGAGATAGCCTTCAAAAGAATGTGGGTTGTTAAAAAATGTTACATCATAATGAATGTGCCTGGATAATGAGAGAAAATGTAAAGCAAACTTCAAATAAGGGATGTCGTTATCTGCAGAATAATTAATCTATGGTGATTATCATTTTCATTATTGACTGTAAATAGAATACATTTATTCTTATGCATCATGGTTTAAATTTTGGTAGAAAAAACAATCCTTATGATTATACTCGTGCAATGTGTTTATGTAGTGTCGCATGGATAAATAATAATTAGTCAATGATAAAAGGTCACAAGCTTTGTTAGTGATATAATGGTAATCTCGTTGATGAATCCAACATACAATTAGGATGTGCATTACTGAGACAAGGGAAACAGAATTATTACTGCACCTAAACATGTTATTTTAACCATATAATTATAGCTCTCAGAAAAGGTTTCTTGTAAACATTGTTTTTATACATTCATTATCAGTTTAATTTCCAAATATAGTAAATTATTATCATCATCTTCTGGTAAAATTGCCTATGTTTCCATATTTATTGTCATCATGGGGCAGATTTATCAAGGGTCGAATTTCGAGGGTTAATAAACCCTCAAATTCGACCCTCGAAGTAAAATCCTTTGAATTTGAATAGCGAATTCGAAGGATTTTATCGATCGAACGATAAAATCCTTTGAATCGAAAGATTCGAACGATTTTAATTGATCGATCGAAGGATTTTTATTCGATCAAAAAAAGTGGTCCCCATAGGCTAACATTGAACCTCGGTAGGTATGTAGTCAAAGTATTTTTTAAAGAGACAGTACTTGGACTATTGAATGGTCGAAAAGTCGAACGATTTTTACTTCGAATCGTTCGAATCATTCGATTTGATCGAATTTGACCCATTCGATGGTCGAAGTACCCAAAAAAATACTTCGAAATTCAAATTTTTTTTTCTTTCGAATCCTTCACTCGAGCTTAGTAAATCTGCCCCCATGTTTCAATGGAACATTTAAAGGATCGTTTGCAACCACTAAGAACAATTGTGATCGCATAAACTCTGTCTCAGCCGCTGCACAAATATATGACTATCATTAAAGGTACTTGTGGCCAAAGGCACTCTTTGCGCTTCCATATAGTTGGCTCAGCTATGATTCTATCATATTTGCAGTCAGCAGGGGGAGATGCACCTGTTGAAATTTTTGGCGATGCATTGAAATTAATGCAGTTTCAATTGCATGTCAATGTGAATTGGACACAATTGGGCTGAAAGTTTTCTAAGTTTGGTTGTGGTCGTTGCTGTGTTCTTCGTGTGATGTGTGCACCCTATTCTTTTGATGCAATTGGCTGTCCCCAGTGGGAATCCCAGAGCTTCCATCAAGTTTGGAGGTGGTGGTAGCTCCTCTGCATCAATAGGTGCAAGGCATTAGTGCCAAGAGCAATTATACAGAAGTGCAAGGAGCACTTTTTGACACAAGTACCTTTAATGAATGGGATTTTATGTATAGGGTATGTCTAGAACAGGGGTGCCCAAAAGGGAGATCAGGATCTACCAGTAGAACTTTAGCCGGTGATCAGTAGATCTCAAGACACTTTCAACAAACAGCTTGTCTATATCACCCTCCTGTTTCATACTTTTTATTCAGATATTTATTACACTAAGGGGCCGATGCATCAAGGGTCGAATATTGAGGGTTAATTAACCCTCGATATTCGACTGGGGAATGAAAATCCTTCGACTTCGAATATTGAAGTCGAAGGATTTTGCGCAAAAAGTTAGATTGAAGGAATAATCCATTGATTGAACGATTAAATCCTTCGAATCGAACGATTCGAAGGATTTTAATCCAACAATCGAAGGCTTTTCCTTCGACCAAAAAAACTTAGCCAAGCCTATGGGGACCTTCCCCATAGGCTAACATTGGGTTCAGTAGCTTTTAGGTGGCGAACTAGGGGGTCGAAGTTTTTTCTTAAAGAGACTTTGACTATCGAATGGTCGAATAGTTGAATGATTTTTAGTTTGAATCCTTCGATTCGATGGTCGAAGTAGCCCAAAAAACACTTTGAAATTCGAAGTTTTTTACTTCGAATCCTTCACTTGAGCTTGGTGAATTGGCCCCTAATGTTACATAAGGAATAGTTGTTTGTTAAATATAACAATATAAATCTCCTATAAATCAGTATTTAAGTAATATTTTCCATGAAACAACATTTTTGCAATGCTTTTATGGATGTAGATCCTCATGGGACAACATCACTAAATATAGACCTTGCATTAGAAAAGTATGACCAATCCTGGTCTAGAATCTCTGCCATAAATGTCATCCTCCCTCAATCTAAATTTGAATCTGCCCGATTTGCATCCACACTGGTTCTGCCCAGACCATGTCCTTGTTTTGGCATAAATACAGGTGTCTTCCTGATACAATCTGAGAGGCAACCCTTTTTGCATAATTTAATACTAATACTGTCCTTCCTTATTTTTGGGACTTCTAGGGGATCAACAGGGTTCATTAGATCATTAGTTCATGTAAATTAACTTTATATCCAGATTCAAACAATTACTGCGAGTACTAGACACAAGCAGATATGAAGAGTTGAAATGTTAAACGCCTACAAGGCTCTAATCAGTGTTTCCCCAGAGGCCACAGTAGTTGAAGATTTCCATGGAAACCACTGATGCTAGAAATAGGGAAGCGGGGGGTAGTGACAGAAAAGGGCATGTTCCGGAGGAATCTTTTTTTTTTGAATTGCGCTGAGCTTTTTTTTTTTTTTAAATTGTTTCCAGGTTTTAATCTTCTAAAGCAAAAAATAAAAGAGACAAATAAAAAGTTTCAGTAATGAATAACTGTCATAGCTTTTGTTTTATTAGCCGCTAACTACCGAATGCAGTAAGAAGTCGCCATCATATGATCTGTGTGGGACAGCGTTAAAGATAACTGAAATAAATATTGATTTTTTTTTATTGATTTGTACACATTGAATAAAAAAGAATTGGAAAAACTAAATCACAGATGTAATTAGGGGATTTTTTGTTTTATTATTTTTAAAAAGTGCTGGATTTGTTTTCTGTGAATAGAAATATATTTGTAGTTGACAATCACCGTAAGAAAACCCCTTTTTTCCAATAATGACCAGCATAGTATGGATATATCTCATAACAGTTCACAGCAGGGTAGTGGGTTTGTTTTCACTGATGTCATGTTATTTACTATTTACATGACATTTTAAAAGATTTAACCTTATTAGGAATGGGATTTTTTTTAATTAGTTCAAATAGTGCATTGGAGTCATTCATATTTATATTTACTGACTCCTAACCCGTAGGCAATACATATTGACTCCAGTGACTACCCCCTGCAACTGGCTCCAGCAGCTATCAGTAACACCTTCCAGCCCATAAAGGCCAAGAACCCCCCTAACACTTGTGGTGGGTCACTGGGAATATTCTTATCTCAGGGTTTTGTTGGGGGGCAATGAGTGGATGGAGGTGGCACAGCATGAAGGTCAATTAGACTGTAGTATAAACTATAGATGGTTGTATACGATGAAGCTTTCATTAGATATCTTGTTATGGGGCAAGATGGGCCTGAAGTGTATTTGAAACACACCCAAAACATTTTTTGAGAGCTGAAAGGCATTCACCAAAGGCCAAATGAATGGTGGATTGTGCTAACCTGGAAAGGAGAATCCTTAGGCAGATGGTAACCATATTTACCCAGAGGTCCATCTTTTATCACTCCATGGGGCAAATCTACCAAAGGGTGAATTTTCACTTTGGAAGGCTCCGCCACACTTCGTACAACTTCGACGAAGTTTCGCCAGCGAAATTGCGTGAACATTTCTAAGCAAACTTTCACTAGTGTTACTTTCTTCATAGTGAAACTTCAGCAGCTGCTCTTATGTGTAGCCTGCAGTATTGTCTGGAAATCTTGAAGTGAGAGATTTAATTTATTTAATGTAGGAATGCAGCAAATGCAGAATTCAGTTAGCAATTCTGCCAAAATCGTGGGGGTCATTTACCAAGACCCATGGAGGATTTGCAAGATTAATGCAGCATGGTAGCATTTATTCTCCTGGCCTGCATCTTACACTGAATATAAAATCCACATTGAGGTGCAGAGCATCATTGGACCTTGCCATAGTGGTACAGACAGGGCCCTGTTGCAGCCTGCGTCTGCCGGCACCGCCTAGCTTGTATAACAATTGCAGTTAGGGGATAGGAGGGGGGAAGTCTAGGTGCCACCCAAAATGTACCTCTTATGAATAAAGCATTGTTGAATGCAAAAGAGCTATCCAACTTTATTGCAGAATAGCCAGCAATTTTTTGAAAGCCAGAAGGCATTCACCAAAGGCCAAATAAATGGTGGATTGCGCTGAACCCTTAGGCAGATGGTAACCATATTTACCCAGAAGTCTCTGCAGATGAACACTGCCGAAGTTTCAACAGTGAAATGCGTGGACATTTCTAATCAAACTTTCGCTAGCGTTACTTTCTTTCTTGCGAAAATGTATTAACATACATACGCTTACATCTATTTAAATAGGGCGGTACATATAGGACATATATGTGTCTTTATTAGAGTGTTGGTGAAATTGCTGGAAGTGACCACTTATTATTAAAAATGCCCAAGGAAGCACAATAAAGACAAAAGAGATCCTCTATTGTCCTAGACATGAGCCTATCCTAAAACAAATGTGGCATGAGTTTTAAATGGTTAAAAAAAATTAAAAAAATCTAATTTAACAGTTACAACTTTTAAACATAATCCCACAGTCTTTTGTCTTTCTTTATAATTTTTTATGCATTCAGGATATGTCACTGACATAATAATGTTGAGGATGTTGCTTCATTTTATCAATTTGCCAGTTATAACCAGGTGAAACAAACTCTGGCAAAAGGGTAATGGATTGGAAAGTTCACACTTTTATACCTTTGAGTAATGATTGTTCGCCTGAGTGAAAATCCATCTGGAAAAAATGACGCAAAACTTCTCTAGCGATGAGCTTTTTCGCTAGAGAATGATCTGCTTCACATTTTAGTAAATTGGCGATGTCTCTGTGAATTGTCATTTTGGTGAATTTTCTCTAGAACAGCCCACTTCACCTTTTAGTAATTTTCTCTGTGTGTGTTAGCTAGGGTGATTTCCATTTCCAACTGAAAACATTTAAAATTGCTCTAAACACTTAGGGGGTTATTTATCAAAGTCCGATTTTATCTCAAAATTTTCTGCTACAAACTCCAATCAAATCCGCTCGGGTTTTTTATGCTTATTTATTATTACATTTTTCCAAAAATTTGCTTTGCGGGGAAAAAAAACAGATTTTCACTATTTTTGCAGATTTTTCACCTAAAAACTCAGATTTCTTATGCTTTTTTGCCTGAGTATTTTACGAAACCCAGAGCACATCAAAAAATCATTGGGACTTCTCCCATTGACTTATATGCAACCTCGACAGGTCTGAGATGCCGGATTTTCTGATTCTGACTTTTCCATCCTCGGGTTTACTAAATTCGGAAAAATTCTGAAAAATTCGTGATTTTTTAAAAGTCCGATTTTATTTTAAAAAAATCAATTTTTCCGGATTTTTGTATTCAGAGTTTAGTAAATAACCTTCTTATTGATTGGTTATCTTTCAGTTTCAGAGTAATTTAAGTTTTTATTAACTGCCAATATAATGAATTTGGTGTAAAATGTCGCCACCTTCTGCTCAGTTCCTGTAACTGTATACTCAAAGAGATATAAGAAGGAAACCAGAGAAGTTTTCTGATTTTGCTCTGCTCAGGAAAGAGATCAAAAACCTCAGTTGTGCTTTCCCATCTCCTTCCTGAGCAGAGCAACATCATGTATATTTACATGTGTAATTATGAGTCGGGGAACCAAATGGCTTATCACAGCTGAAAGTCTCCCAAATCAGCAAGATCAAAAGCACTTTCCATCTGTAACTGTGTGAATGAGAATGGGGAGGTGGGGCGTTTAATAAATACTCTTCAGGACATTGTTATATTTTTATTTTAGAAAATTGTATCCCTTTAAACACCTTTCCCAATATCACATCTATCACTTTAATCCTTTTGTGTTGACCAATACTACATAAAAATATCCTGCTTGGGAATAGAAGTCCCATCTCATCCATCTATGACAGGCCGCTATGTAAAAATAATTGTGAATTCCCATTTGGTAGTGGAACAACTCTACACATTGGCAATGATTCTTTGGCTGTTGGGGGGGGGGCAATGCAGGATTCCATTAGGATTCAGCAGCACCAAACAAATTAGTGTTTTAAAATTTGTAATAATCTTTCATTCCAGACGTTTTCTTTCATTAAGATTATTAGGGAGGTTGTATTATGTTAGGCCATTTAGTATCTCTGATTAAATAGTATAGTTGGCATAGAAAAATTGGATGTCAGTGTAGTTCTCTGTGAGAGTGAACCAGAGATACATTACATTGTGGGCTTCTTAGGAGTAAGGAACGTTAATTTTATCAAAGAGTTAAAGGGCAAATTCTCCAGAAATTCATCTACATATAGCCTAGACCAGGGATGCCCAAAAGGTAGATCAGGATCTACCAGTAGACCTTTAGCCAGTGATCAGTAGATCTCAAGACACTGTCAACAAACAGCTTGTCTAAATTACCCTCCTGTTTTATTCTTTTCATTCAGATATTTATTATGTTAAGGTTACATAAGAAATAGTTGTTTTTGTAAATATAGCAATATACACTGTCTTATAAATCAGTATTTAAGTCATATTTTCCATGGAACAGAATGCTTTTATGGATGTAGATCATAATGGGACAACATCACTAAAAGTAAACCTCACATTAGTAAAGTATGGGCACTCCTGGCCTAGACCCTAATTCAGTTGTATAGACTTTGAGAGGATTTAGGGAACGACCCTGTAGAAAATTGGCTTTTCGCCCTTTGATAAAAATTTCCTTTTTTACTTGTAGATGTATTGTTGATAGCCTTAGTTATGTTTTCCATGGATGACTAGAGAACAGAACAATGATTTCCATATGGTGGAGCTAAGCAGTGGCTGCTGAGGTTCAAAAAGAAGGAGGAAAGGGTAATTTATGTCCAGTACAGCAAATTTTCCCTGTAGTCAATTGAGCATAACACCCTATCTATTAAAGGTACATGCATCAACAGGTGCTCTTTACACTTGTGTCTAGTTGTGCTTGGCACCAATCAGTCCTGCATCCTATTGTGAATCAAGAGCTGCTTCACCTACTGACATAGAGGAATCCTGGAGCTACCACCACCTTAAGACCAGGCAGTAGCTCCAGGGTTCCCTCCGTACCCTGCATCAATAGGTGAAATGCATTTGCATCTAAAAAATTAGTTGCACATGTCACTCTCAATCCAGACACTGGATATGACTCCAACCAGCCATGAAACGTATGCCTAGTTGCGCTTGGTGTAAATCAGTCCTTACTGCATCCTGTTCTGAATCGAGAGCTGCTGCATCTATTGATGCTGAAGAACCTTAAAACTACCACCACCTTAGGACCAGGCAGTAGCTCCAGGTGTCCCTCCGCACCCTGCATCAATAGGTGCAGCTCATTTGCATCTAAAGAATTAGTTGCACATGTAACTCTCAAGGCAGACACTGGAAAAGTGCACAGACAATTCTGTTAGGGACAGATTTATCTCCCATAACTTCGAAATTCTAATTAAAAAATACCAATTGAAATTCATCAAAAACTCTGGGGGGTTTTTGGAGGAATAGGTCCATTTTCGTTTGAATAGGTCAGTTTTCGATCAAATTCGAATCATACGAATCAGAGTAACAGTGCAACCAATCGAATTTGATTAGAAGTTTCTCCAAAAAAAACTTTGATTTTTCAAAGTCCACCAATTGACTCCAAATAGGTTCTAGGTTGTCCCCCTTAGGCAATTCTGCAGGTTTTAGATGGCGAATGATCGAAGTCGAAGTTTTAAAGAGACAGGACATGATTAATTTCGATATTCAATTTTTTTTCAAATTCAAATCGAATTTGGACTATTCTCTAGTCGAAGTACACAAAAATTAGCTCAAAAGTCTAATCTTTTTCATTTGAATTTTCACTTCGACCTTTGATAAATCTTCTCCTTAATGTTGAAGCATAGTTAAAGAACTACAGCTAAATGAAGGTGGGACAGAGGGGAATTTGCAGTGGGGGAGGGGATGGAGGGAGGGTGTGGAGACCCAGGAGGGTGTGCGGGCCCCTGATGCGGCAGCCTGGTGGGTCCAGACCACCTCCCAGTACAGGTATGGGACCTGTTATCCAGAATGCTCGGGACCTGGTGTTTTCCGGATAACTGATCTTTCTGTAATTTGGGTCTTCATGCCTTAAGTCGACTAGAAATCCATGTAAACATTAAATAAACCCAATAGGCTGGTTTTGCTTCCAATAAGGATTAATTATATCTTAGTTGGGATCAAGTACAAGCTACTGTTTTATTATTACAGAGAAAAAGGAAATCATTTTTAAAAACTTGGATTATTTGGATAAAATGGAGTCCATGGGAGACAGCCATTCCGTAATTCGGAGCTTTCTGGATATCGGGTTTCTAGGTTAAGGGATCCTATACCTGTACAACATTCTCTAACAGAAAGTTATTAAGACACC
This sequence comes from Xenopus laevis, assembly GCF_017654675.1. Taxonomy (NCBI): domain Eukaryota; kingdom Metazoa; phylum Chordata; class Amphibia; order Anura; family Pipidae; genus Xenopus; species Xenopus laevis. The sequence continues at coordinate 169,927,494 of NC_054373.1, forward strand.
GATACCTAACTGAATTTCATCCTCTTTCTGATGAGTTTATGGCAACTCACAAGGAATGATATCAAATATGCACAAAAACCGATCATGTTCTGTAATCATCACACGTATTTTTAGGTGCCATAAGTTTTTTTTTTAAAGTTAAAACAGAAAACTTCAAGAAGTAAACAGAGGCCCATCTAGAAGCAAAGCTTATACTCCTCAGTCCTCCAGCCCTAGGGTGGTACCATTGTCCTCTACTAAACCCCACATTCAAGTCAAAGCTTCAAGACACTAAAACAATAAAAGGTGCTAGAAAGAAATGAAATGAGTATAAAATAATATAGAATGATAGTAAAAAGGGCCAAAATCATTCCTGATGTGTAAAATGTGGATAACTGAAATAATGTCTCTCAACTCATTATGGAGATGAAAAGGCACCTTCAAATATCCAATCTAAATTGGCAGCCGCAGGAAAACCAGCAACAGCAAAAAAAGCTGAATGCAAAGTGCAACCAAGATTTTGAGTTGAATAATTAATAGCTAGTGTTTAAATAATGGATATTCAGTGAAAAGAATACAGCTATATACAAAACTGAGCCAATGCTACTTAGCAATATGGAGGCTGTGTAGTGCTCAAGGGACAATAGCTAAATATGACTTTTTTTTAGATTTCTTCTGTGATGTATGACATCTGTTGTTTGTGCTTAGACTGTTTCATTTATGGAGCAGTTCAGTATTAGAATGATGTGTGCATTTGATTTATTGGTGCTGCACCTATTGACCTGCAACAACCATCATGTTCAGGTTGATGGTAGCTTCATGGTTCCCCGGCATCCATAGCACGGACACAATTCGGCCGACCTATTCCTGTCACTGAATTGAAAATGATAATTAAAGGGGTTGTTCACCTTTCAGTTAACTTTTAGTATAATGTAGAGAGTGATATTCTGAGACAATTTGCAATTGGTTTTCATTTATATTTATTTGAGGCGTTTGAATTATTTAGCTTTTTATTCAGCAACTCTCCAGTTTGCAATTTCAGCCATTTAGTTGATAGTGTTCCTAATTACCCCAGCAACCATGCACTGATTTGAATAAGAGACTGGAATATGGATAGGAGAGGCCTGAATAGAAAGATGAGTATTAAAAAGTATCAATAGAAATAATGTAGCCTTACAGAGCATTTGTTTTTCAGATGGGGTCAGTGACCCCTACCGTTAAACTGAAAAGAGTCAGAAGAAGGCAAATGATTTAAAAACTATAAAAACATGAAAGGTTGCTTAGAATTTGCCATTATATAACATACAAAAAGTTAATGTAAAGGTGGACAGAGTTTAATTATACCTGAAAATAGGTAAAATTCAGTTCAATGAGAAATAAAATCACCATTGGAGAGTATGGTAAAATCTGGAATTGAATTTGTTTTCCTTATTGAATTGAGTCTGTCTTAAAAGAATTTTAGTCACTTTATTTTTCTTTATTCTTGTACTGGAAAAAAACAGCAGTTCTGCCCAGCTTTATGTCTGGGAAACCAATGTACCCTAATGATTAGAGCAAAGTACAAACAAAGTAGGATCAGTTACCCTTTACCTGAAAGGCTCATTTAGATTGACTACTAGTGATGGGCGAATTTATTTGGCAGGCGGGAATTTGCGGTGAATTTGCACGATTCGCCGCCGGCGAATAAATTCGTGAAACGCCCACGAAAATTCGCTGGTGAAAGTTCGCCGGCGTCACAAAGAAAATTGTCTATTGTTAAAAACGGGCGTCGGCGTAAAAAAAACAGACGCCGGCATCAAAAACGAGACGCCGGCGCCGTTTCGCAAAATTTTAACCATTTCGGCGAAGCAAAATGGCGCAAATTCGCCCATCACTATTGACTACATTAGAGAAATTTTCTATAATATAATTATTGTATCTATTTCCATGTTATACCTTTAAGTATTGTACTCAGAAACCCTCTAGATGTGTTGATCGCTGTCTCAAAAGACAGTAGGTAACATTTACTTGTTTTAGGGTCAGATTTCTCAGTGGTTGAATTTTTAAATTTGAATTTTGAGTTTATTTTGTGTAATTCGACTAGGGAATAGTCCAAATTCGATTGGATTTTAAAGAAAAAACGAAATTCGAATTTCGAAATTTATCATTCACTGTCCATTTACGAATTTGACTATTCCCCATCGAAAACATGCAGAATTGGTGTTTTAGCCTATGGGGGACCTCCTACAATCAATTTGGAGTCATTTGGTGAACTTTTGAAAAAACAACAATTATTTTTGCGATAAACTTGAATTGAATTCCATTCGAATTCTATTCCAGTTTGCAGGTCAATCCTATTCGACCTAATTTAAAAAATTTAAATTTTTAAATAAATTTCAATTGGTCATTTTTTTTTCCAATTTCGAGTTGACTTGAAATTCGACTCTCTTGATAAATCTGCCCCTTAATGTTAATTTAAAGGTGAACAACCCCTTTATTTTCTTTTTAACCTTATGCATTCCAACCCTATGACGTGTGCAAAGATTCAATTATGATGTTTACATTAACCATATAGAACACTGTATCATCCTTCTTCGTTTTCTGCTATCTGTAAATCTATATAGCAGCTTTAAAGGTTCCATTCCGTTGATTGATTCTTCGCGACTCGCTTTATCCTGCGCTGACATATTTTGTCACAACACGGCATGACTTTCGCATGTATTAATCAACTGGCACAATATGCAAAGTGGGACATTAAGGAGGAAACCTTGTGCTAAAACAGATTTGTATTTAGATTCCTAAATGAGATGCAAATAAGCTGACTTTTTCAACTCCATTTCTAAAATATGAATTTAAAGACGAGAAAATACACCATCAAAGTTTTATGACCCTCCCCCCCCCCCAGTACTTATATGTATTTAGCAGGGATGTTTACCATGACCCCCTTTAAGCTGGTGTTGATTTACAATGTGGTAACCAGGCCTGGAATTGAGGAAAGATCCAGCAGACTGAGCCCATCTATATTATTTGTTTTCTATTGCTTCCTATGTAAGAGGCTGGGCATTGATGCTGGGTATTCAGGCCTGGCTCACATTGGCATTACAATTCATCCCACAGACATTTAGGGACAAATTTATTAAAGGGCGAAGTGACTAACGCTGGCGTAACTTCGCTAGCGAAGGAGAAAGACACTAGCGCAACTTCGCACTCTGACGGCAGGTGAATTTTCTGGCGAACGAATGTAACTGAGCAAATTCACTAAGATGCAGATTTTACTGAACGTTAGCTGTTCTGCCAGACTTGCCTTCGCCAGCTCAGACCAGGCAAAACGATGGCGTCTTTTCACTTTTTCAGGGTAATAGGCTACAAAAGTCTTAAAAAATGTTTTGGGTACCCGGGTTCCCCCCTACATTTCCTAACATATGGCACATAAACTATACACTGGGCTCATGTGTAGGGCAATATAACAACTTTATTTTATTTTATTAAGGTTCCCTGGACTTGTGTAGTGTAATGTATTTGCTGCAACATATACGTCCATTCAACTTTAACTTCCTGCCATATGCAAATTAGCCAACGCTAGCGCAACTTTACTTTGATTGCCGGTGTAACGCTACTGAGAATTCGCCAGTGTTCGGCGACCCGGACAAAAATTCGCATTTGAGTAAATCAGTGTTGTCTGAGCAAATTTTCGTCTGGCGAAGTGTAGCGATGGGTGCAAAGCCGTCGCTGGCGAATTTTCGCAAGTTAGTAAATTTTCACCTTAGTTGGGTTGAGGTCAATTCTATGGTTGCCACCTGTCTGGTTTTGATCCGGACACCCCGGTTTTTGGAAGGGCAGCCTGGGTCAAAATTAGGGTTGCCATCTGGTCGGTATTTTACCCGCCTGACTGGTAAAAATGATGGTTGATCCTAATGTTATTAGTAGGGAAAAAAGATAAATATATAGGAAGGCCGGTATCTTTTTTACAGAAAATGTCAAAATTGCCGGGCTAGTTTTCCAAATTAGGAAAACCATGCAGGATTCTCCTAGATTGACGTGACAAATGACCAATCATCAAATCATCAGCCCGCCCCTGTGATGCAATTGCGAAGTCATAGTCCCACCCCACTACATCATCAACCCACTCCCTGTTCGGACGGTGCTGCAGAAAAAGGTGGCAACTCCAGTCAACTCTCCAGTTGTCATTAAACTGCAACTCTAGGTATTTAGCCTCAACTAAAGGTTGGATATCAGAATTTGGTGAGAAAAACATCTAATTTCAAGTCCAGATTTCCCTTAAGACCTCTGATGAGTTCTCATGAGACACATTTTCTCATGGTATTGGATATGGCCCAATCTGTGCTTTGTGCTCTAACGCATGGTCTCCCACTGAAGGGCCTCTCTTATTCTCAGGGCCCAGAGCATTGCTCTTTCTGCTCTGTCCTAAAGCTGACTCTAGGGTGTTATTGGGTTTAAAGGGATTGTTACCTTTGAGTTAGTACGATGTAGAGAGTGATATTCGGAGACAATTTGGATTTCAATTGATTTTCATTTTTTATTAATTGTGGTTTTTGAGTTATTTCGCTTTGTATTCAACAGCTGTTTTTTGTTAAATTGGGCCAGTGACCCCCCATTTCAAAGCTGGAAAGAGTTTGAAGAAAAAGGCAAATAAATTTAAAAAAAACTATAACAAAAACATAACGAAGACCAATTGAAAAGTTGCTTAGAATGGGCAATTCTATAACATACTAAAGGTTAACATAAAGGTGACCCACCCCTTAAAGACTTCTATATGTGCACAAAAGTGATGGGCAGCTCCCAAATAGGCATTTACTGCACCAAGACTGGACTTTATGCAAAACGACCCCAGCCACATGTTTTCACCCTCATACGGGGGCAATTGTCACAGTTTGGAAACCTAGTCACTCTGATATTTTATGCTATGTAGAAACAAGTAAATGTATTTTTTGTGAAAATGTCTCCATAGTTTTATTTGTTGCTATGCATCTGATTAGTAAAGCGTTGCTTTCTTTTTCTTTTTCCCTAGATTGTCAGTGTTGGAAAACATGTGAAAGGCTACCACTATATCATTGCAAACCTGGTCAGTATAATATTACATATTCCTTCAGCACAATCACATAAGAATAAGGGTGTCTCTGCCTTTAACAATAATTGAATGCGGTTCATTCGTGTGTTGCATTAAAGGAGATGTAAACCCAAAAATAAAATGTTGCCTAAAATAAAGAAATTGTAAGTAGTGATGGGTGAATTTGCAGTGAATTTCCGCGTGCCACGGACAAAAAATTCACTGGCATCAAAATTCTTTTTGACGTGAGCAACTTTTCTGATGCGCGTCTAATTTATTTTTTTTGATGGCAGCGAATTTTCTCTGCAGTTTTATTAATTTATTCGCTGGCGGCACACTCGGAAATTCGCTGCGAATTTGGAAAAGTTGCTTGCGTCAAAACCGTCAACATTATTCGGACACCCGTCGACTATAATGCCAGTGTCAAAATTTACGTAATTGTCAGAATTGCCCTGGGCGTCAAAATTCGCGTTTTGTGAATTTTTACCGGGAAATTTGCGAATTTTTCGGCAAAGCGAAACGGGACAAATTCGCCCATCAATAATTGTAAGTATAAATACATTTCTAATATACTGTACATTCATTATACAGGTATGGGATCTGCAATCTGGAAAGCCGTTATACAGATACTCCAAATTATGAAAAGGCCGTCTCCCATAGACTCCATTTTCCCCAAATTTTTTAAAATAATTTCCCTTTTCTCTGTAATAACAAAACAGTAGCTTGTACTTGATCCCAACTAAGATATAATTAATCCTTATTGGAAGCAAAACCAGCCTATTGGGTTTATTTAATGTTTACATGATTTTCTAGTAGGTATGAAGATCCAAATTACAGAAAGACCACTTATTCGGAAAACCTCAAGTCCTGAGCATTCTGAATAAAAGGTCCCATACCTGTACAATTTCTATGGCTAAATGTATTTGTAAATGTAATTCCTTTGAAGAGCAGCATCTGGCTGATTCTTTTTGTTCTCTGCTGTGATTAACACACTTGTGAAGAAGACTGGAAGGCTGAATTCGGCTGCATTGCTTTAAGGGACAGAACCAACAGTGCAGAAAGGGGAGGTGAATCAATAAATTGAAGCTAAAAACACCACTAAATAGGGCATAGTTTGTTTTCATTTTCAAATGCATGTCTTCCCCCCTTTTAACTTATATTTAATTCTATGAAACCACCAGAATTTAACAATATAAATTGTGGAAATAACATTCCCGTTATCACCTCCCTTTTCCATCTATGATTTATTCCAGCAAGATGAATTGCTTTGCTGCAAAACTGAGCAGGACAAGATAAAAGACCACACATTATTTTATGCTAATTACGGCTAACTGGGCCTTTGAAGGAGCGTGCTGCTCGGATTCCTTCATTCTCATCCAAAGCCCGTTTCCCTTGGTCATTAATATTTGTTGCCATCCCTGATACACAAGCCCGGTCTGATTGAGCAAACATAAAGATGGACTCACCAGATCCCTGCAATAAAATCTCCGTATTTCTTTTGACCTTCAGTCAAGGAGTATCTTAAGTTAAACAGGCGGCTTTAGTCTGTAGAAATTACGCTCATTGAGTCGGTGATTAGGCATCGCTAATAAACGGGAAACCTAGCATTCTGGAGAAGTGGGTGCATTATGATTCCAAACATGCTCGGGCTTCTAAACAAGTGTGAAGTTAAATCTAGTGAGGGAAAGCTAATCTGCCGCTTTGTTTTTAGTGCCTTTAATTTCTTCTTGAGATCTTGATTACTTTATTTCACTGAGACTAATGCTATGACTAAAGGAGTTTAAGAGCTAACTACTAGAAAGCAAGACGCAGCTGCCTAGGGTGCAACTTTGGGAGAAGGTGCAATTAAACATAAGTACTGCATAATACACTCAGCTCTAGCCTAAAGGTGGCCATACACGGGCAGATTAAAGCTGCCGATATTGGTCCTTTAGACAAATTCGGCAGCTTATCTGCCCGTGTGTGTGGGCTCAAGACGATCGATATCAGACCAAAAATCGGCCAGATATTGATCAGTCAAGTTTGATTTCTTCAGCGATCCAGGTCCATCGGCTAGTTGATGCGGTCCTGTGACCCGTCAGCACCCATTCGTGCACACTGATGTTACAAATTGTAACAACTTCTCCACAGCTTATAGACAGCATGCAGGAACTACATAACCCACAATGCATTGCACTGTGATGTTCCATTCCTTATTGAAATCACATGTGCAGGGAATTGTGGGGTTTGGAGGATGCATGCTAAGGACACATGGCTGTTGATACAAAGTAACAGTAGTCAGCCAGCTCAGCAAAGTAGTCAGACAGATCAGAAGGAGAGCAGGGGGCTAGGCTTAAGGAACTGTTCCAAACCATTAAAAATCATGAAACGTCTGCATATTTTGTAATTGATGTATATTGCAAAGTTGCTTGAAATTATGTTTACTTTTCAAAAAGTTTAAGTTATGTTTTTGTGGAGTCCCCTTTAATAAATCTGCCCCTCAGTGTAACAGACAATAATATGCTCGCATTAAAGTGTATGTGAAATTGTAGTTAAAATTCTAGGGAAAAAAATGGAAAATTTGTAAAATGTGCAAAAGCTTTATATACTGTATTTTGAGATTTAAAAAAAATTACTTTCAGTGATGTAACTATAACCATTTATGTTCTTTCTTTTAAGGGATTCAAGGATATTTCACTTGACCGGTTTATGCATGGGGGGGCCAATGTCACTGGATTCCAGCTGGTAGACTTTAATACCCCAATTGTAACTGAACTAATGCAGCGATGGAAAACACTAGACCAAAGGGAGTACCCAGGATCAGAATCCCCACCAAAGGTAATTTTTTTATTGGATTAAATGATATACAGGGATATTTTATTAATATCACTTACATAGAATGAAGTATTTATAGAATCCACTGCAGGGTAGGCAAATGGCTAAACACATTATATTCCAAATAGTTTCTGTGCTATCCGCTCTCCTTTATGGCAGTCTCCATTGCAATATAGAGCTCAATTGCATAAATGACATGTTGGATAACAATCCATTATCGAAGAGGATCGCCTTTGTATTTACTTACGTATTTGCAGGCTTTAATTGTTCTTTTTTTTTCTTTTATGCTCTAAGGGGTATCCAGTGGTTTCATATCTTTATCTGAGATCTAGAAAGAAAAATGTAAATAATAGAAAAAGACACAAAATAAAAAATCAAGACCGGATGCACATTTATTGGAATCCTGTCCTAAACAAAACACTTATGGACCCATTTATGATTACCCAAACGTTTGTGCTCATGCAGTCACAAGAGAAACCCCATATGAGTTTACTAATCACACGGAGTTTGTGTTAAAAAAAACTTGGCAATCTTCATAAGTTTCCTTATGTAACAAAGAAAATATTCAGTTCCTAAAAGCTGCTGGAGTTTCTGTTGTTACAAAAGCCCATTTGGGCAAACTTACAAAGATCTCCAAGCTTTTTCGGCACAAAACAGTGTGTGATTAGTACACTCATATGGGGTTTATTTTATGATTGCATAAGCACGAAAGCTCAGGCAATCATAAATGGGCCCCAAAAATAAATTTTACGGTAAACAACCCCTTTAAATGAGGAATACTGGCCAACACAACTTAGTTGCAGGTCACTTAGCATCAGCAACATGAATCCACACCTAGTTTTCTGGAGTCACCCTTATTTTTAAACCTGGTGCAGATGTAGCAGGGCAATGGCATAAAAGTAGAGCAGTGGCTCGGGAGCAACATGTTGCTCACCAACTACAGTATTTGAATGTTGCTCCCAGTGGCCTCAAATACTTTTTGAATTCCTGGCTTTGATTGCATAAAAACCAAGGGGCCGATTCACTAAGGGTCGAATATCGAGGGTTAATTAACCCTTGATATTCGACAAGGAATTAAAATCCTTCGACTTCGAATATCGAAGGATTTAGCACAGATAGTTCAATCAAACGATCGAAGGATAATTCCTTCGATCAAGCGATAAAATCCTTCGAATCGAACGATTCGAAGGATTTTAATCCAACGATTGAAGGAATATCCTTCGATCAAAAAAAGTTAGCCAAGCCTATGGGGACCTTCCCCATAGGCTAACATTGACTTCGGTAGCTTTTAGATGGCGAACTAGGGGGTCGAAGTTTTTTTTAAAGAGACAGTACTTCGACTATCGAATGGTCGAATAGTCGAACGATTTTTAGTTCGAATCCTTCGATTCGAAGTCGTAGTCGAAGGTCGAAGTAGCCCATTCGATGGTCGAAGTAGCCCAAAAAAAACTTCAAAATTCGAAGTTTTTTACCTTTGAATCCTTCACTCGAAGTTAGTGAATCGGCCCCCTAGTGTACTGCCAAACAGATCTTCCAAATTTGGCACCTCCAGAAACACATTTCATGCTTGTGTTGCTCCCCAGCTCTGTTTGCATTTGAATGTGGTTCACGGGTAAAAAAAAGGTGGGTTTCCCTGCTATAGAGGAAGCAGACCCTGCAGTCATGGGGGGGGAGGCACATTAAACAGGAGGGCCTGGACCATGAGGTCTGCTTCGTCTATACCTGTAAGAAGTCCCACCTCAATCGAACCTACTAATCTTACCAGCACGAGAGGCCCGGCATGTCATTGTTACACCACTGGAGCAGGGATCATGGGTATGGAATAGGGAGTGGTCTGGATGGAATAGGACTTGTCCAGAGCAAAAAGGAAGCATGGCCAACAATCAGCTGGTTACAGATAAGGGAAGGTTAATGTTTTTTGAAATCAAATAAATGGTCGCATGTGCATATTATGTTTTCTCATCTACAGCAAGCTCAGCAAGCAGCTGTTCTTTGTGTTCTATCCATATCCAATAAATATGGATGCCCAAGGGTCATGTGTCAGTATGGCTTCAAAAACCTTCACAGTATTTGTTCACTTAATACATTTAAGAACGATCTTCATCAAACGTGAGGCCCCTGCATTGTGTTAAAAGAATTCAACGGTTACAAATTCAATTACAACCAGTTTACATCCTGTGTTTTTCTTATTTACTCTTGCATAGTATACCTCTGCACTGACGTACGATGGAGTACTAGTAATGGCCGAAGCTTTCCGTATTTTACGAAGACAAAAAGTTGACCTCTCAAGAAGAGGAAATGCAGGGGACTGTCTTGCTAACCCAGCTGCTCCCTGGGGTCAGGGAATTGACATGGAGAGAACACTGAAACAGGTGAGGATTTAATATACACAATATAGCAAGATATTTGGATGGAAAATTCAGAAAAATTCAGAAAATCAGGCATAAACCAATAGATTGTTTTTAAAGCTATTTGAGAGAAAACCAATGAAGACATAAAAAACGGGGAGGCCGATTTACTAACATTCTCATTTTAGTGGTTTAAAAGGTGTGAAAGATGTGTTTGATATGACAATGGAAACATGTATATTTCACCAGTATTGAACTTGATAAATAGAAGATGTCACAAGGTTTTTGAAATCACGAATAAACAAATTTTTTCTAAAACCATAAATGCAATATAATTTATGAAAAGATCTGAATATAAAAAAGCACAAATGGAAATGGATCGAATGCCTTTTTATTCGATCAAAAACTTGAAAAACAAGCCCATGGGACTTTCCCATAGGCTTTTAAAGCAATTTGGTAGGTTTTAGGTGGCGAAGTAGGCAGTTGAAGTATTTTTTAAAAGAGACAGTACTTCGACTATCGAATGGGCGAATAGTCGCAGCGTTTTTGCGCTCGATTTATTCGAATCATTCTACTCATTTATGCCAATTCGATAGTCGAGGAGCACAAAAATTCGAAGTTTTTCACTTCGAATCCTTCACTTGAAGTTAGTGAATCGGCCCCTTTATAAATCTCTATTTTTTTCTAGTTTTAGAGAGATAAAAAAACAAAACGATTTTTTAGAGCAAAATGTTCTTTCATAAAAAACATAGAAATGTGTATGTTAGTAAATAGGCCCCATTGCTGTATTTATGTTTATTTTTCAGGGAACTAGGGATCTTAGGGATCTAGTGCTTGCCTCCATGGCGATGGCCCTTCTTGGCTTCTGAGTTTTTATTGTTTCCAATCACATAAAATATACCCATATACTGGCACACAAGGAACAGGAATTAATGAAGAAAAGTATTCACTGCAGAGGAGCATTATCAGAAATCCCTGACATTCACAGATGGAGTGTGTTTTCTGCTTCATCTGTATTTCACCAAGCTTGTCGTTTCTTATGCTAAATCATTGTATATTGTTTTATGCTGATGTACAGCAAAGTTATGATGAATGTTGCATGTAGTATTATTCTGATGGTAGTGCCCAGCCAAGCTGATTTATTACATGTAGTGTCAGGCTGATGTATTGCTTAGTAATGCTGAATCCTTTAGCCTAGTAGCAATTGGTTATGCAGTTGCGCCAAGTCATTGCATGTACAGTAGTTGGCGGTAATGCACTGTACTGTCATACGGATGTATTACATGAATTTAAGGGAACGTTTGAAATAAATTGAATCATTAAAATTTTTTTGAGGCCTTTATTTATAAAACGTTCATTATTTTGTCAGTTTCTGGGGAGATTCAAATTGTTTATTCACCGAGCATTAAAACATTTCCATTGATGACTGAGCGATGGTGAAATAGTTGTCGATAAACATGGAAACTAAAATGAAGATATGGAAAAAAAAATAAACAATGGAAACTCGGAGGCATATTTATTACAAATGTTTTTTTTAAAATGAGATTGCAACTTTTTTTGTGCTCACTTGCGCATTTACGAAAAATTGTTGAAAAAAATCAATTTGCAGAATAAAAACGTGATCGCAATGAAAATGTCATTGTTCCATTTATTTTTTACAAATGTTATTGTTAAAAATGAAAAACAAAGATGGCTTGAATGTTGAAAATACACCTCCCACTGACTGATAGAAGCTTGCTAGGTTTTAGCCTCCCCATTTTAACATAAGAAATTTGGAGATTTATGTGATTGATAAATCTCAAATTTAAGCTTTGAAAACTTTGAGGCAATTTTCTCGAATCACAGAAAATTCACAATCTCAAATCTGAATAATTAGTCTCCATAGTAGTAAATTCTTACTGAAATCCCATTGTTTTTATAGCATTTCAGCAACATATATTATATATAGTGAATAAAGTACCCCCTCTTGTAAAATATAAGGATATTATAAGCTACAGAGGATTTTCATGACCATATAAAAGCACGAGGCCGAAGGCCGAGTGTTTTTATACAGGTCATGGAACTCCGAGGTAACTTCTAATATCCTCATATTTTACAACTGGAGGTACTTTATTTATTATAATACACAAATTTCAGTGAGTCATGTGACAGAAATGACATCAGAACTTACCGTTTATAACTGATGACATCAGAACTCACCGTTTATAAGGATATAATTTACAGGATATTCATGGCTTTTGTGTATTATATAATATATAACAATATATATAATATATAACAATGACATTTTGCCTGGTTCAATGAAAAAATTGAAGCATCTCCAAGTTGGATTCTTTAGATTATCTGTATACAACCCCATTCACCCTTTGTTGTGACTGTTTTTTTTAGCAGGGGTGCATTATTATCTGTGTTCTGGGAATATACTTATCTATCTTGCAAGGGCCAAACATGGACTAGCTTCATATTCCCTATTTACTTTGTATAACTCATGAAATATGTCCAACATAAACCCATGTCATTGAATTTATGTTGAACAAGGGGTCTTCTGTCCCTTTAATTACACATCTGTTTCATTTTACCTTTTAAATATGGGTGCATCTAAGCCCTATTCAGATTATTTTTGCATAACAAAAAATGTGTTCTGGAATTACATTAAATTATAATATTATAATTGAATTTTTTTATTTTAGGTTCGCATTCAGGGTTTAACCGGAAATATACAGTTTGATCACTATGGACGAAGAGTGAACTATACTATGGATGTTTTAGAGTTGAAAAGTAACGGCCTTAGAAAGGTAAATTTATTGTGCCTGCTAGCTCTAAATATTCATAAATATTGTTGAACTTAAATAACCTTTTGTGCTAGTCTAGAAAGGAAGAACTTTAACTGATAAAAGCCACCTGGGACATGAGATCAATATATAAAGTTGTCCCAGAACTATTTGATACAATGATACAGTCTGTATGGGACCCATTGCACAGAATGCTCAGGACCTGTCATATTCCTGATAAGGGATCTTTCTGTAATTTGGATCTCCATACCTTAAGTCTACGTAAAATAAATTATATATACATATTTAATAAACCCAATAGGATGGTTTTGCTTCCAACAAGGATTAATTATATCTTAGTTGGGATCAAGTACAAGTTACTGTTTTATTATTAGAGAAAAAAAGGGAAACCGTTTTTTAAAAATGTTAGTTATTTTATTATAATTGATTATATGGGAGATAGTCTTCCGTTAATTCAGAGCTTTCTGGATAACGTGTTTCCGGATAACAGATCCTATACCTGTAGTAGAATATCTGGCTACAACCAGTGTTAGAAATATGCCCAAGGGTGCAAATCATTTATTTAGAGGGGAAAGCAAGGTGTCTGAGGCTAGAATTAGAATTTGCGGGATAACTTTCAACTGGAATGTATGGTCAGTTCTTGCCAAAGTTCACAACATTTTTATCAACTGAGAAATTTGCAATAATAATAATGATAAAATCTGTACTGTAGGATGTGATCAAAAAGGCTGCAGACAGCTGGCTACGGTAACAATAGTAACAAACAAAGTTTAAATTATAGGGTAAATTGAGAAATTGGAAAACTAAAATGCAAAAAATTCCAAGATCACTGCATTTTTCTCTAATTATTATATAACATGTTAATAGTAACCCCCCATACCACAAATGTTTGCTATAATTTATTTTTTCAACATCTAGTACTTCATGCAGTGAGACTCATAAGTATTGAATGTGCAACAGGAATTCATACCCAAACAAAAGAACAAATACCTGTGCAGACTCTCTGCATTGCATAAAAAAGAAAGTTGTTTTCTTTGGCAGGTGCCAAGAAAGAACTGAAAGCCACCACCGATGTTGCTATCCATCTTGCAATCTGCATGCCTGTCTGAGTTCTTTTAAAGGGGAGAGAGTGATCGATAATAGAAGACAAGTAAAGAAATAACAGGATGGGGCATCAGGGCAGCTTAGAAGTTTGAAATAACAGAATGTGAGAGCAAAAGAGGCAGAAAAGCAGTTAGGAGAACTGAACAGACGGTGGAGGGGAGAAAGAAACAGAAGACCCAAAAGTGTTACTCTATTGTCTTCTCCATCTTCTTATAGGGGTATATTTATCAAAGAGTGAAGTTAATAGTGAAGTTCCGCCACTAGAGTGAAATTCCGCCACTTTCCATTCATTTCTATGGGATTTCTAAAGGCGTATTTATCAAAGGGTGAACTTTCACTTCACCCATTGATATATATGCCTTTCAAAATCCCATAGAAATGAATTGTGAGCTGCGGAATTTCACTCTAGTGGCGGAACTTCACTCTTTGATAAATTTACCCCATAGAGGGTAAGGAGGGTAGAATAAAAGGTGAAGAAGACTGGATAACAGATATGTAGGGAGAGTATACCAGAAGGAGAAGAAAATGTTACAACACAATAGAGAAAAGAAGGGAAGAATTGCTAATGCAGTGGGATTTTTAACCATGCATGATGCAACGGTGACACGATACAGTAATTTAACAGTATAATGTACATACTGGGGGTAACCAACTTTTTTTACCTGTGAGCCACGTTCAAATGTAAATTAGAGTTGGGGAGCAACACAAGCATGAAAATAGTTCCAGGGGATGCCTAATAAGGGATATGATTGGCTATTGGTAGCCTCTATATGGTCTAGCAGCCTGCAGGAGGCTCTGTTTGGCAGTACATCTGGTTTTTATGCAACCAAAACTTGCCTCCAAATAAAGAATAAGCACCTGAGAGCACTGGGAGCAACATCCAAGGGGTTGGTTGGTGAGCAGCATGTTTCTCACAAGCCACTGGTTGGGTTACACTGATGTGACATTGCTGCCTGACATTCAAGAGAGAACCTCTCTCTATATAATGCTCTTGGCTGTTCTTAATTTCCAAAGGCCATAGACTAGTGTAATTAATAATTAATCTATGTGCCCAGAACACAGTGCATGGTTCGCAACAATGATGCTGAAAAATGGTTAATGTATCCTTTACATTTGTTCTAATATGTTTTATTTCCTCACATTAAATTGCCTCATAAAATAAGGATGCGAATAAACAAAACGATCATGATTGGAAATCTAATGGATAACCAAATGGAAATGCTAGGGACCCTACTCCAGTTTTGCCTTTTGTATATAGTTATGTCATCTGCTCATAACTGTGTCTGTAGTGGTTCTAAGGGATAATATCAAGCAGGTGGTATATGAGAATCTATAAAGAGATTTGGTAATGGCAGAATGTATAGGGACTGGAACAAACTACGGTATGACAGAGCTAAAGCAACAATACACCAATAAAACTGAACTGCTGGAACCATAAAGCAAGAGTGAGCCAAAATGTAAATTAACGTGAGTGGCACAGCTGTATCCCAGTTCTCTGCCCCGAGATTAATGAACATGTCCTTTCCACTATCCAACTTTTTAAACGGCTTGGCACGTTGAGGCCCCTAGGTGATATTGTAGTTCCTAAGCAGCCTTGACATTGGGCAGGTGCTCTTATGACTGTTGACAGTTCTTCTCATTTACTACATTCACATGCTGTTTATGAATTAGATACATATCATCCCTAAGAGACAGCTGTAGTGGAAATCTTCTGTAACATCAAATAATAGCTTTGCTGATTCAGATTTATTAATAGGGGGTTCAAGGTGGCAAATTGTTTCATCAGGTACATCCTGCATTGATGTTACTGAAACACTAGGGAGCATGGATAGTTCTGTATGAGCAGGTTTTTATTGAACAACTGAACAGATATGGTACCCTCTCATAATATTAGTGAGATGCTATATTTGATGGGGATTGCTGGAAGTTTGGGGTTCAAGATAAAATATCCAAATATTTCAATTGAACCTTCTTTCTTCTAATCGGAATGGGTGCCCTCTTGTCAGCTGGAAGGACCTACTGGTAAATAAAGCATTACGGTCCCCATAGACGCAAAGATTTTTCTTGCCAAACGACCGATTTTAGCGAAGTCTGACCAATCCTTCACAATAATCGTGCGGTTAGTGGGATTCGAACAATCATGCATCTTACGATTTTTCGGCCATCTGTCAGAAAATTGATTGGCCAGGTTAAAAAATCTTTATCGGTCCCAGTGCAATCTATCTATGTTTGCAGGGACAAGCAGGCAGCTACCCTTTGTTTTCCTGGCAAATGGTCTTTTTAGTTGATGGACAATCTCGTTTCGAGATATTCGTGGTTTCACGATGATGATCAGATCTTTTAAAAATCTTTACATCTATGGCCAGCTTTAGAGAGGCTATTGTACAATCCCCTTATTTATACATAGTTATCATATCTCCCCCTTAAGCGCCTCTTCTCCAGCGTGAACATCCCCAATTTGGCCAGTCTTTCCTCATAGCTAAGATTTTCCATACCGTACCATAATATTCGGAAAAAGGGTTTTTTACAGTGAGAGCTGTGAAGATGTGGAATTGTCTCCCTGAATCAGTGGTACAGGCTGATACATTAGATAGCTTTAAGAAGGGGATGGATGGTGTTTAGCAAGTGAGGGAATACAGGGTTATGGGAGATAGCTCATAGTACAAGTTGATCCAGGGACTAGTCCCATTGCCATTTAGGAGTCAGGAAGGAATTTTTCCCCCCTCTGAGGCAAATTGGTGAGACTTCAGATGGGTTTTTTGCCTTCCTCTGGATCAACTGGCAGTTAGGCAGATAAAAAAAAAAAAAAGTTGAACTTGATGGACGTGTGTCTTTTTTCAACCTTACTTACTATGTTACTATGTTTTACCAGCTTAGTTGCCCTTCTCTGCACCTTCTCTAATTCAATATTGTCCTGTTTGAGTGCTGGAGACCAAAACTGTACGGCATATTCTAGATGGGGCCTTACAAGTGCTAACCAGTCTCCTCCCGCAAATGTATGCCCCTTTTAATACAGCTCAAGACTAGTGATGGGTGAATTTGTTCGCTTGGTACAGCGAAGTTTATTATCTACAAGGACTCCAAGGTTCTTTTCCATTATGGATTTGCCTAGTGCAGTCCCACTAAGGGTATAAGTAGATATTTGTACATCCCAGATGTTTATCAACATTGAATCTCATTTGCCACTTAGCTGCCCAGATTGCCAGTTTGTCAAGATCATGTTGCAAGTGCCACATCCTGGATGGAATTTATTGGGCTGGATAGTTTTGTGTCATCTGCAAACACTGATACATTACTTACAATACCCTCCCCTAAGTCATTAATGAACAAGTTAAATAAAAGTGGACCCAATACGGAGCCCTGGGAGACCCCACTAAGAACCTTACTCCAAGTAGAGAATGTCCCATTAACAACCACCCTCTGTACCCGATCCTGTAGCCAGTTTCCTATCCATGTGGAAATGTCTTCATTAAGCCCAACAGACCTTAGTTTAGAAAGCAGTCATTTGTGGGGCACAGTATCAAACACTTTGGCAAAATCCAAATAGATCACATCTACTGCCCCCCCACTGTCCACCATCTTACTTACCTCATCATAAAAAGCAATCAAATGTGTCTGACATGACCTATCCTTCATAAAGCCATGCTGATTGCTGCTCATAATACCATTCACTAGGACAACATTTTGAATGTGATCCCTTAACAAGCCTTGAAATAATTTGCCCACCACATATGTCAAACAACCCAGAGTTAAGCAAATACTGCTTTCAATGGCAATTGTTTTTACAAATAACTTAAAAACACCGCACATTTTTAATAAATGTATATTGGAAAGTTGCTTAGAATTATGTTTTATTGTTTTTATTAGGCACCTTTTTATTTGGGGGTTGACTTGCCCTTTAAATAAAGGATTTGCATCAGTAGCTTAGCCTTCTCCTCCTCACTTACATTAGGGGGTTTATAGCATACTCCTATAATTACAACAACTTGCTGAACTCTTTACAATTAGTGAAAAGCTCCAGCCCCCCTCATTTTTTATTATCGAACAAATTACTGTACAACAAAGCACCAGTTACAAAGACAGACAAACAGTTAAAAATAGTTAAAATGTGGAAGAATAAATGCAGAGTGAATTGCATATACCTTAGATTATTTAATTCCGCTATTCCTCCCACTGGGAGTTGGTATGTAAATAGATTATTGACTTTCCTCCCGCTAGGATTTTCCGAGTGAAGTTAGAGGAATATGGAGTCCTGATCCCTGCTTGTACTGATATCATATGTGAAAAAGAGCACCCTGGACTGTTACTTAAGATATTCCAGTATCATTTTAATAGACATCCATTATCCCTACAGATCTTCTGGTTTCTTCTGTAATATACTGAAATTTCACTTAAAGGGGACGTAAGGTCAAAATTTTTAACCCCCCTTTGTGCTGCGAGCAACTAAAAAACGGCAAAAAAACAATTATGATTTGCAATTAGAAAAATCCTTATATTCCCTCCCCAAAGCCAAAAGGGTATTAAAATTTTTGACCATACGTCCCCTTTAAGTCTCCGCTTAAAGTACAGCAAGATGCACATTATTAATAATTTTATTTTTAAAAAAAACCCATAAAAAATATATCTAACATTACCATGCCTTCACCTTAACCATTATGTTTAATGCTATTGGTATGGTACTCATTTATTTATATAGCACCAACAAGTTACGCAGTGCTTAACATTAGATAACAAACAGGGACAAACAGTAAATAACAAACAACGATTTACAGATTACAATTAGATTGGAGGGCCCTTATCACAAGACTTTACAATCTAAATAACTATTAATACAACAAAGCGTGGTTATGTAATTGCCCTCAAAAGAGGTATTTAGAAGTAGAATCAAAGGGATACACTTTATTATCTTAACAAGTATAATTTTAATTGCAAGATTTCAGGACCAGGGATTTAGGTTTCTTCTTAAGCCAAGTTATACAAAAAACCTACATAAGGTACCTATTGTAGCTTTGGCTGCACTCTGTAGTAATTATGGTATTACTTACAACTTCTGCTTCAAATAAACCCAACACTGTGTCCTCTCTGCATCTCCCTACAGAGGCAGCAGTGATGTGTTATCAGCAAGACAGTTAACCATTAATTCAATACCCTGGGAAATTCAGTTGTACATTGGGATCGGTGCTGTCTGAGCCAAATGCAGCACCTACAACTGATATTCTTTCCCCTAGCAAGGATTGCTGCAGGTTAAGACCAAATACTGTACATTTAGAGGGTTATTTATCAAAGTCCGATTTTGTCTTAACATTTAAGACGCTGATCAAATCTGCTTGGGTTTTTTACGCTTATTTATTATTACATCTTCCCGAAAATTTGCTTTGCAGGAAAAAAATCAGATTTTCACAATCTGTTTGAATTTTTCACCCGAAAACTCAGAAATCGTATGTTTTTTGACCGAAAATTTTTGGTATTGCACGAAACCAGAGCACATCAAGAGAATCATTGGGACTTCTCCCATTGACTTATATGCAACCTCGACAGGTCTGAGATGCTGGATTTTCAGATTCAGACTTTTCCATCCTCTGGGTTTAATAAATTTCCCAAAAATTCGTGATTTTTTAAAAGTCTGATTTTATTTTAAAAAATCACGCATTTTTCATTATGTTTGCATTCGGAGTTTAGTAAATAACCCCCTTATTGTGTTCCCAATAATATTACAACTGCTCATTTGGGTCAGAGTTGGAAATAAATATATTGTAACGTTTGGCATATCTGCGTTTTTAATTTAGGCTGTTCATAATACAAGCCTAAAGCCATAATGAAGATGATGGATATGTGGTACTTATCTAAAGTATCTCTAAAGGAGTCTCTGAATACCTGTAATAGTTCCAGCTATAGACATAACATTTTCCCCAGCAGGTTGTGATAATATCCTGCGCTTGGGCGGTGTGAAACCAATTAAAGTAAAGGAAACATGACTGGGCCAGCTGTCTCCCATTTATATTGTCACATACCAGTGTGTGTCTTTGTACTGAGCGCACCAAGTCTCTGTGTGTTCAATATGCCTCAGCTTTTAGAATGGTTGGCAATAGAACACTGCAGAAAGTTTCTTAATTAAATATTATAGAGGTTTATAACAGGTAAAAAATCAGCGGCGTAACTACTGGGGGAGCAGGGGTGTATTGGCTCGGGGTCAATGCCAAATGATGGGACTTGCCAAAAAGCTGCCTGTATGGGATAGTAAGCAGTGGGAGACACAGATCCCTAGCTAAAGTACTGATAGAAATCAGCATGCAGTTTGTTGTTAAGTTTGCATGCAGCATAAACAAGATAAATAAGTGTCACTGTTCCAGCAAACTCTTCAATTGTCAATACAGGTATAGGATTTAATATCTAGAAACTGATATCCAGAAAGCAGAGTAGAGTATCACTTAGGGTCAGGACCGAAATCACAGGGCCCCATACGACAAAATTTCCCCACCCACGGGTCCGCCCACCCCACAGGTCCGCCCCCCACCACACAGTAAAAAAACAAAAAAAATATTGGTGGATAGGGTTCCCACATGATAATAAAAAATAAAAAAAGATATTGGTGGTCAGGGCCCCCATAAAAAAACATTTGTGGCCAGGGCCCCCTCATTAAAAAATATTGGTGGCTAGGACCCCACATGAGAAAATTTATAAGAAAATTGGTGGCCAGGGCCAGGTCCATACCTTCCCGAAGTCAGCAGCTCTCAGAAAGATGGGGGGCCCGGCTAATCAAGGAAGTGTGGCGTGGCCAGGGCCGGGGCCCCCCTTACCCTCGGGCCCCCCTACAACTCTCCCTCCTGTCTGCCCCTGATGGCTGCCCTGCTTAGGGTTGCCACCTTCTGGCAGAGGAGACTATGGGTAGGGGGGAAGGAGGGGACATCAGGGGCAGGGCTTGTGACATAAGTAGGTGAGACCATGACAGCAATTGACCAATCGCTGCACCAATCAAGGGGAGCCCTGTCTGCATTTCCAAATTTGGAAATTTGACCTCTGAAAACTGGGCTGTCTGGGTCAAAACCGAACAGGTGGCAACCTTAGATTCCTTGTTACCAGCAAACTCCTCAAATGCCAATACAGGTGTAGGATGTATTATATGGAAACTGATATCCAAAAATCTCCGATATCCAGAAAGGCCAACTCCTACACAATCCATTTTCAATTTCATTTCTAATTTTTATTTTTACTCATCAAACACTTGATGCAAACTCAGGATACATAAAAGCATATTTATTGGTGGCAATTTTTTAAAGGTTTTCTAGCTAATTTAAGGTTAGAGTTATCCACATCCTCTATATATTGTTAGGCCTAACTAATAGTACTATAAAAGAATAAATATTAATGGCATTGACATTGTGGCACTCTTATCTGAATGGTGGAAGAAACTTGGACATATATCGCAATTTCCTAAGTTTTGTTATGGGTTTACCACCGTTACCCTCACCAGTAATATAAAAACCTGCTATGGGGGTCTATAGTGTCAAATCATTTTTACTGATACTGTTCATGTTAATAAAGGGCACATGCTCCCAGGAACAATGGAAATAGAGTCAGCCAGAATTACCTCCACTTTCTAAGCAAACAAAACCAAAATCCATTAAGCCCTAGAAAAAGCTGGAGAGTATTATTATTACCTACATTTATTTGGTTCTTCCTTTTTGTTTTTGGTAGGTAAGTCCCTTCAAAATATGTGTTTTGTATTTCAGAGATAGAAGCTGATAAGTAAGTTTTATATTGTATATTTAAATTGAAGGAAATAATTTTAGTACATTGACTGTTGGAGCTTAGCAACGGAAAGCTAAACTCAGAAACAAGAACATGTAAAATGTGTCAGGTTTCTATGGCTACAACAACAGAAGATACACTTGTTACCCTATTTTGACACCTCTTGTGTTATACAGATGCCCCTATGGGTGGCCCCACTAGAAAAAAAAAAAAAGTATATATATATATATATATATATATATATATATATATATATATATATATATATATATATATATACACACATGCATTAAACAAATAGACATTTATATAAGAAAAAAAAGGAGCGAAAAATACAAAAGGCAGTTACAGTACCAATAGCAATAAGAACCCATGTGGTATAATTTGTTTAGATTTATTTTTCAACATTTTTGGTTAATATTTAATTGTTGGAAGGGAATTTGGCTTTAGATATTGTGCACGTTTAACTGCCTATGACTAAGTGGCATTCAGGCATGAAATGCATAAGGCCATAGGGGTAGATTTACTAAAGAGACGTGGCCAGCGCTAGCGACTTTTTGACAGCTTTGCCACCCGCAGGCGCCAATTCGCTAGCGAAACACACCGACGCTAGTGGTTATTTGCACTCTGTCGCCAGTCGACTTTTCGCTCTGCCGAACGGACGTTACTCCGCAAATTCAATAAAATGCGGGATTTTTGCCTTCACCACCTGAGACCAGGCGAAGTGCTATAAAGAAGCTAAATCCTCCTCAATCTTCTATCACTTACATTATATTCTGTGAGACGTAAATGCATCAAAGTTCAAAAAACGCTGGCGACTTTTCCTTTTTTGCAGAGTGATTGTCTGCAAAAGTTCTAAAAAAAATTTTTTTTGTAACCGGCCTCCACCATACATTTTCCAACATATGGAACATTAACTTTACAATGGGCTCATGTGTAGGGCATTAAAATAACTCTATTGTCTTTAATATTGTCTTTAATATGGTTCCCTGGACATGTGGTTTAACAGTGGAATAATAAAGACAACGTTGACAATAAAGACGTCCATACAGCTTTCAATTTACCGCCCTATCAAATTGACTTGAGTGCAAGATCACTAGCGAATTTTCACTAGGCAGAAATGAACGCTAGCGCATCTTCGCTTTGAAATGCTCACATTACCGAAGTACCGGTAGCCAAAAGTCGCCAGCGTTTGTCGGCGGCCAGGACCAAACGCCGCATATTAATGAATTAACATTGTCTGAGCACATTTGCGTCTGGTGAAGTGTTGCGCCCGGTGAGAAGCGGACGCTGGCAAATTTTCACTAGTTAGTGAATCTGCCCCATAGGCTGTGGGGTTGGTATGCTATAATAAATAGTTTTCTAACGTTTTAATTTAGGAGTTGAGCATTAATCTAAACATTAGCATTGCAGAACCCAATATAATCCATATATTTTATATCACTTGTGCACCCAACCAACTTATTGTTAATTAGTGATAGGCGAATTTGGGCCATTTTGCTTTGCCATAAAATTTGCGAATTTGCAGCAAAAATTTCGAAACAATGAAAAATTCGCGCCGACGTCCATTTTTTTTGGACGCCAGCAAATTTTCGCAGCCGTTTCGCGAATTTATTCGTTGGTGGCGAATCGCGGGAATTCGCCTTGAATTTGCGCCTGGCAAATAAATTCGCCCATCACTATTCCCTGTCCCTGTCAAAATATATAGTGCTGATAAATATGTTAATGGTTACCCATGAAACTATACTTATTCTAGTTATAATTGTAGCTTTTTCATTCATTTATGGTTTTATCTTCAACAAAAAAATGGATTTGTTTTTCAGATTGGTTACTGGAATGATATGGATAAACTGGTCTTGCTTCAACACGAACCAGCGTTCAAAAATGATTCTTCCGGTATCGAGAACAGGACTGTTATTGTCACCACAATATTGGTAAGTCACTTTCTAAGAAAACTTCATTTTATTTGATTTTGTTTTTGAAAAACACCTGTATACGTGAAACATCTGTCTGGCAGACAAAAAGGTCAACCTATAGAAATTGTTAAGAAAAGTCAATTATTATGCATTATTGTCCAAGAGTTAGATATTTGTCTGGCAACATTATAAGTAATGTCAAATTGTGTTCTATATAATACAGTTCAATAAGATCATTGAAAATGTATTTGGAACATTCTTTATATAATGTAGGTTCCCCGGGGAGACGAGCTGTTCTTGAAATATTTTCTTACAAAATCAGCAGTGCTGGTTTACGAGATTTCATATTAGCTAAGCCACTCTTGCAGTTCGTTTAATGTATTCACAGCTATGTTTCTAATTTGTTCAGGGCATAAACACTTTTGTTGATCTTCAGATTCAGCACTGTGTAAAATGAGTTCCCTTTATCATTTGTCTTCATCGTGCCACCGCAATGCAATATGTAATAGAAATGATTAGCTGCAGAATGGTGCTCGAATTTTATCTTTCAATACAGGAAAGTTAACATAAACCTTTTTTTTTTTAGCTATCGTTGAACTAAATCACCCACTATAAAAAAACAAGAATATAAGAGATATTTTTCATCCTCAGAAGTCAAACATGCCCTTTAAAATTTACTGTCAAATCAGACTGGTGGAGGATGACCTTTACCTGTCTGGACATAGGATTTCACACTTCACTGCCCTGAACTTTTCACCGGCCTTGTTACACTTGACTTTCTTTAAAAAATAAATGAGAAATGTATAGTGGTGATGTTTTGAAAAAGAGAGGGTTTTTTCCCCCTGCATTTATATGGGACTATTAAAAAATTGCCTTAGAAACGTTTAAGTGATGTGTTGATTTCCTATAGAAGGTTTATGAAAACATGAAAGGTTTACAGTGTTCATTTAAAAAACAAAAAGTCAGTTTTCCTTGCATGGTATATATAGATATATATAAGGGACAAAATATGGCAGTGTAGAATCTATGTAAGCTGCATTATATTCCTAAAAGATTCCGTTATGGGAAATTATGCTTCAGTACAGTCCTCCTCTTTGCAGCCTCTCATGAAGAATCCTATTTTAAGAAATTGATCAAGAAAGAAAGGATTTTCAAGATCCAGCGACCATTCCTTGCTATGGCTCAAGTATTAATCAGCAATGTAGTCACATTACTAAACTTTTTTCAATATGCTATGTGGGTTACTATCCTGAATTGATATAATCACACCCCCCCAACATCCCCGCGCCTATAAACCTGGGACCATGGGACAGATTCACTAAAGGACGAATTTTCGTCAGCGACAGCTTCGCACCAATTCGCCAGGCACAAATACGCTATGAATACGCTAATTCACTAAAATGTGGTTTCGTCCCGGGCGTCAAACACTGGCGTCTTTTCGCTAGCGTTACTTGGCTGTGCGGACATTTCATATCGAAGATGCGTTAGCGTTCATTTCTGCCTAGGGAAACTTCGCTAGTGATCTTGCGCTTAGGTCAAGTTGCATAGGGTGGGAAATTTAAAGTTGTATAGACTTCTTTATTTATGTTGCTGCAAATGGTTTAAGTTAGGGATGCACCGAACCCACTATTTTGTATTCGGCCGAACCGCCGAATCCTTCCTGAAAGATTCGGCCGAATACCGAACCCTAATTTGCATATTCCCTAGGCGTTCATTTCTGCCTAGGGAAACTTCGCTAGTGATCTTGCGCTTAGGTCAATTTGCATAGGGTGGGAAATTTATAGTTGTATAGACTTCTTTATTTATGTTGCTGCAAATGGTTTAAGTTAGGGATGCACCGAATCCACTATTTTGGATTCGGCCGAACCGCCGAATCCTTCCTGAAAGATTCGGTGAATACCGAACCCTAATTTGCATGTGCAAATTAGGGGTGGAAATGGGAAAACCTTTTTTACTTCCTTGTTTTGTGACAAAAAGTCACACGATGTCCCTCCCTGCCCCAAATTTGCATATGCAAATTAGGATTCGGATTCTGTTCGGCCAGGCAGAATGATTCGGCCGAATCCGAATCTTGTTGAAAAAGGCCGAACCCTGGATTCGGTGCATCCCTAGTTTAAGTTACTGGTTTATATAACACGTGTCCAGAGAACCATAATAAAGGCAAGAGAGTTAATATAATGCCCTACACATGAGCCCACTGTAAAATGAATGTTCCGTATGTTACGAAATGGCTGGAAAAAAACAATTCCCCCAAAAAAGTTAGGACTTTTGTAGGCAATCACGCTGAAAAAAGGAAAAGACGATTGAGGAAGATCTAGCTGCTTTATTGCACTTCGCCTGTTCTGAGGTGGTGAAGGCAACTCTGGCGAAAGAGGTAACGTTCATTAAAATCCGCATTTTAGTGAATTTGCGAAGTAACATCCATTCGTATGGGTATGAACGATAGCAACAGTCTGTTTAGCTAGCGAATTGGCAATGTCCCTGCGGGTGGCAACGCTGGCGGAAAGTCACTAGCGTTAGCCTCTTCGCTCTTTAGTAAATCTGCCCCCATGCCTTGAGAGCATAATTCATTAGGTAGACCAGATGGCAAGCACCTCTATTCCATAAAGCTGAAATTCCCATCCTTTGTTCTGTAAGTGAGCATTAAGGCTTCAATGCATGTATAGCATTATACATTTGAAAAATCAGCTACTTGTTCATGTGCATTAAAAAAAAAAACAAGTCAGATAAATGAATTGGTGTACGGCTTGCTTGTTCCGCTTAAAGTATTTCTGCAATGCGTGGTGTTATTTCAATCTCATTTGAAGGGTTTCCTCTAATCAACTGTTAAATTCTCTAATGCGAGCACTCAAAACCTTGTCATATGTCAAGAGGCTACAGTAGACTCTGCCAGTAGTACATACGATGCAAGTGCAGCAAAACTGCTGAACAGGAAAACAGTTATTTACATATTTGCATTTTCAAATATTTGATTTTGGTGATAAATCTACTCATTCATATTGAAGACGACTTGTAGAACCTTTCCAGATGTGCTCAACGCTTATTACATGCTGATTGTCATATGTTTATTCATTTCTTTAAATAGGCGGCGTAGCATTCCTTCTGTGTCCAAAAATATATCCTCACAACCTGCAGAATTGTATTTCAAGCTATGTATATCAGTGCAGAAACTGGCAGTGACATATATTGAGCTATAATATTTATGTACTGCAGGAAGTTTTTTTTTTTTCTGATACAGTATATGGATTCTGTACATGTGGATTTAAAAGTCAATTTATTTGCAAAATGTTAGCTTTATAATGGGCCATCTTTCTAAAATTGTGTATAATCTGTGTATGATTTATTATATTGTAATAACTGGTGACGCACGGGGGGGAAAAACAGCTTTTCAATGCATCTATTAACGTTCTCATATTTTGTATATTTTGGTTTGTATCATAATAAAGCTTACTATTTAAAGACATATCCAATCATGTTTTCTATTTTTTGACATGTTCCTGAAACCTCACAGCTGAATTGTACGTATGAAGGTAAATCATATGTTTTATGTAAAGTTTGGAGTTGGTTAATTGTTATTCTTAGAAGTTAATAACTGTAGTTTGTATTACCAGCGTTCACTTATGTTCCTTTTCATTTATTTCGGTTTGATTATTGTTACTGTTCTTAAGCAAAGGGAGATGTAAATCAGGGTCATAGAGGAGCTTATACTGTTGAAGAATACAGGGCACAATACAGTTACGTTTTTCAACTCGCAACTATAATGCTCCAACTCAACCCAAAGCTCTAAAATATATGTGATAAGTAAAGAGAAAATGTTATTTTGAGATTATTATTTTGAGATTTTTTTTACTCATATTTAATTTAAATTCATGCTCAGCTACCAAGAAGGTAAAAACCATTGGGCAAGATAATAAAAATAATCTAACTGCAAAATATGTTATACATTCATGGACCCGAATTTAAGAAGATTATAAATTAGTCATTAGCTTTAGGGGGTTTGCCCAAATGTTGAACTAGATATGAAAACCCAAAATCAAAATGTCTAAAAACCTTTGTCCAATATCTAGGATGTTCTATATCAGGGATTCCCAACCTTTTGAACCCGTGAGCAACATTCAGAAGTAGAAGGAGTTGGGGAGCAACACTTGCATGAAAAATGTTCTTAGGGTGCCAAATAAGTGCTGTGATTGGCCATTTAGTAGTCCCTATGTGGCTTGTAAACTTACATTGAGACTCTGTTTGGCAGTACATCTGGTTTTTATAAACCAAAACTTGTCTCCAAGCCTGGAATTCAAAAATAAGCTCCTGCTTTGAGGCCACTGGGAGCAACATCCAAGGCGTTGGAGAGCAACATGTTGCTCATGGGCTACTGGTTGGGATCACCGTTCTATATAATGTAGGCTACTTGGAGCAGATTGTATGCAAAAATCAAACTTTTACCATGCAAATGTATGTTCCTCTGGTGAGTGTTGTGCAACAACAAGTAGTAGGGGAGGTAAATAACCGCAACTCTTAATAAAGGCCAACCATGAAATCTCTACATGTTGTAAAACAAATCATGCATGCATTAATATCAAAATTCTCCTAGACATGCATTGGAGAACAAGCACATTAGGCTTGCAGCTTGTGTAGTAAACACATTCAACATATCTGTGTATATAAAATATATATAGGCCAAAGTATAATTTAATTTGGGGCTCTGGTATACATGGCTTTCATTTTTCTTATAGAAGACTTTGGCAAGGGAGAGGATAATTTTTCCTTACAGGGTGGTCCTTTCTTCCAATTGTTCCCATTATTGCCAAGGAGTCATTTCTAACAGCTCCAGTGCTTTGTGATACTTACATTGAAGACATTGGTTCAAATTCCAGTATTAAATTCTTAAAAAGACGCTCAATACTCAAGAGGACATAAGACATAAGGCCAACGCTCTTAATTTGATTCTTTTTCACAGCTATGATAACATTTTTCCCATTTCAACCCAAATGCTTAACAAGTATCAGGATTTAGGGGTTCAAACAAACTTCTAGATGTAATTTAGGGAAATACTAAACTTTCTTCCATAATTACTGAAATCATTCATTCTCAATATGTGGGGCTAACTGCCCTAGTTTGGCCCAATGAAGTGGAAAGGTGTTATAATTGGAGGAAGATATGAGGATGGTAGCCATTTTACTGTTTACTCTATTATTTATTACTCTAAAACTCTAAACATATAATGTGTAAAACCCATAACAAAACTCTAGTACAAAACTTTGCCAAGAAAAGCAGTCGAGGTCCCATAGAAGTCAATGGGAGCTGTGCTGATCCTATTGGACATTTTAAGCCATTCAGATTTTTAGAGGTTTTTCGGTTTTTTTCCTGCTATTAATTGTCTGAAAAACTCAAAGTATTAGATATTTTAATATTTTGTAGCACATTGTTCAGCTTGTTTACATTCATACTTTTAATAAATTACAGGGCATTTGTGATTTTAGAGAAAATGGGTTTATTTGTGGTTTTAAAAACCCTATAAAACCACTAAAATGTGTATGTTGATAAATGGGCCTCCATGCCTGATATAAAGTAAAAAGTAAATATAAATTAGCCATTAGCTTTAGGGGGTTTGCCCAAATGTTGAACTAGATATGAAAGCCCAAAATCAAAAAGTCTAAAAACCTTTGTCCAATATCTAGGATGTTCTATATAATTTAGGCTACTTGGAGTGCTATTGTAATTAAAGGATATGGCACAGTGTAGGATCCTCCACAATCAAAGATATAAAAGATTAAATGTTTCTAATATTCCAATGTATCAAAAATTTAAATAAACAAAATGTCAGACCTTTACCCAATAAAATGATAATTGAAGAGGAGAAACTGACCATTCATGGATAATTTTTTTCATATATGACTGTCATATAGGGTAAAGTTGAACGGTAGCTAACCAGTTTATAAAGATTATCTGTTTAAAAAGATGCTAAAAATAAATCTAAAGGTGTCTCGATTCATATATCATCAAAAATACCATATCAGTTTAAGGGCATGCACGCTGACCCTGCAGACAGGTACCTGATGTTGATATGTGAACTTGGTAATACTACATACATAACATATATGCCCCAAATCAAAATCCCTTTTTTAAAAATGCCTGTTCTAAAATTCTCCAGTATAAGACAGGGAAATGTGTCATAGCAGGGGATACAATCTTTTCCATAGTTTATATAAAACATAATTTGTTTCTTCATTTGACCAATTGCAATAAAGATTATTTTACAAAATGTTTTCCAATTCTGATTATTATTATAGTCCACTGTATGACTGATTCTGAAAAGTGAATACGAATTTGCAATATGGATAACAAAAATCAGCATTGTGCAATATATTATCGATATTAAGACTGTGATTACATAGTATTAATATTTAGCTTTTTACAGTTTTTTCTGTCGCGAAATAATACCATTTACTAAAATAACGTTTTATTGCACTGGCCCAAATTTTAAAAACTTGCAGTGTGTGATCCATTCTTGACATCTTAAAATCTTCCTTTTAACTTTTCCTATCATTCTATGCATTTACTTCATCCACCCCCATTTTACCTGTCTTTTTCCTATGCCAAACACATTTCATTAGTTTACTCTGTTTCTCTCAGTTACCTCAACTTCTCTTTTTCCTGTTCTTTATTCCCTCTTTAAAGAAGGAAAGTCTTCTTGCACTTGTGGGTGCCAAATGTTAGGCACCCCCAAGTGATTATATTTACTTACCTGAAACCCCGGGCCAGTGCTCCTATCAGCAGAAAACTGCACCGGCCTGTGGTTATTCCAGCAAACACCACGGAGGGATCCTCTTCCGGCTTCTTCTTTCTTCAAACTTTCCAGGGCAAATGCATGCGCAGTAGAACGAAATAGCCGACTTTAAATTTCGGTTTGCATGCGCAGTCGTGCAAAGAAAGAGGGAGCAGGAAGAGAATCACTCCATGGTGCTCGCTGGAAGAGCCCCAGGCCAGTGCAGTTTTCTGCTGATAGGTAAGTAAATGCAATCACTTGGTGTCCCTAACATTTGGCACCCCCTTGTCCTTTAATATAATTATTCAATAACCCTATATTCCCTCTTTCCCTTTCCCCACACTTCTTCCTCGGTTTTCTAACTATTTGATTAGACAGGCTGTGTTGATCAGCAAAGCAGGAAAGTATTTTGCCCCTGGGCACACACACAGCTAGCATGCATTCAAGGAAGAGTATAATTTCTTTAGAGAACTTAGATGTAAATGATTATATCATGGTAATAAGGAGGTCTGCCACTTTGGACTGGCGTCTTTTAGGTGTTCCTGACAAGCCAAAGCACCCATAAAACATTAGCTCAAAGTGGTATGCCTCTCCTCTTACCTTAAACATGCATCACTGGTGCATACCATACATAAAGTATACATTCTTACTCTTCAAAATTTTACAAAATCCAAAGTAGCACATAGAAGGCACACAGATTGCTCTTCGGGGCCATACAAAGCTGTACATCATGTGTAAGAAAAATAACATAGAATGTACAACTGATGAAAGGGTCCTCCCTGAAAGATTATGTTTTTATCTTGCACTCAGCTAATAAAACATGTAGGAATCTTTCGGTCTGCCAAGAAAAATCTACCCTAATGGTATAGTGCTGCACACAAAGGGGCAAATTCACTAAGATTCGTAGTTGCGCCAGGTGTAACTTTGCCGCACTTCGCCACAATTCGCCAGGTGTAGTTTCGCCAGCGCTTCGCAAATTCACTAAAATCCGAAGTTGCGCTCAGGGGTAGCGTAAGGTTGCGAAGTTGCGCTAGCGTTGATTCGCTAAGCGAAGTGAAGTTACGCTAGCGATGGTTAATTTGCATACGGCGCCAAATTCAAATTTCAATGGAGGAATACGTACAATCACTACAAATGCCTGGGAAACCTTCAAAACATCAAATAAAATTTTATTTTGCCCTACACATGTGCCCACTGTATAGGTAAGTTGCCATGAGTCAGGAAATGTAGGGGGGAAGGAGGGGAGCCCCAAAAAATGTTTCGATCTTTTTCAGCCTATCACGCATAATGTAGAAAATACGCCAGCGTTTTTTGGGACTTAGAAAAAATGTTGACTTTTTTTGAAGCAATCCCTATCTACTCTATTGTGCTTCGCCTGGTCTGAGGTGGCGAAGGAAGTCTAGCGTAAAAGGTAGCATTCAGTACACTGCGCGCGTTAGTGAATTTGCGTAGTTACGTCACTAGCGAAAATTCGCCAGGCGTAAGGGTGCGAAGTAACACTAGCGAATCTACGCCAGCGTTCGTTAGTGAATTTGCGCAGTAACGAAAATGCCAAACGCTAGCGAAGTAACGCTAGTGTTCGGCACTTCGGCGCTTAGTGAATTTGCCCCAAAGACAGAAAGATCCAATATTTGTATCCCATAAATTCGAACATAACTGGTAGAGCAATTCTAGCCCAAAGGTTAAAGGACCTCAGGTTTACAATAGTTACTTTAGCTTGAACATTGACCATAGCTTTATGCCTAGCTTCTGCATATACATTTTGGATGAATGTTTGATACAGAGCAACAAAAACTGGACATTCACCATTTAAAGAGAGGTTATCTGTCTAGAGATCACATTCCTATCCCATGATATATATATATATATATATATATATATATATATATATATATATATATATATATATATATATATATACAGTATTTACATAGACTTCACTTGTTAATACAAGTATATGTACATCGTCCTAAAACAACCTTTCTTTATATATTTGAGATTCATAATCTTAAGATATAAATATATGCAGTTTGTTGTTTATTTCATAAAATGACTCAAGTAAATTGCCCAGAAAGTTTACAGAATCATCCAGCTACAGTATGTACATTTTTTCTTTTTGCCTGCAAGTTTGCATCCCACATAATATTAATAATCATAAAAACCGAAGCCCATAAAAAAAGTGATTTTAATGCACAAAGAATGAAGAGTATCTCTGTTGGAATCAGCAAAAGGAAGATCCTATTATAGCTAAGCATCTATTCACATGTAAACTATAGACATCACCCATAGTACAAAGTATTATAAAATGTAAATATATAAAATTCACAAGCTAAATCTTTTTTATGTTAGTTGTAGTAAATAAAAATCAGTTCATTATGACTGATGTTATTATAAAGAGTATTTTTAGGTTTACAAAATATTTCTACTTCCTTTTCTTGCAGTTTTCTCCCTCATTGTACTAATGTGGTGTGAAGTAGTCGGACTGGGCCCCGCCGGGCCAGATCCACTTCTTAGTGGTGCAACCCCACGCCCGGCACCGCGCACATAAGGACAAACGCGACGCTCCACAGCCGCGAGGGCCCCAAGCACCCCAGTCTGACCCTAACAGCATATGCATCTTTTGCTTATATTTTACTTCTAAACTAGAGAATGCTGGAAATTTGATATGTCTGAATGCATCTGGTTTAGCAAGTAAAGTTTCATATCCAATGGTCAATGTCACGGCACAGCATTGGCAGAACTCTATGGAATAACAGTCAACTGTGAGATTGGGTTATTTCATTGAATACAATACACAAGAATGTCTAGGGAGAGAGACTTCCTCATACATCTTCATCAATCTTCTTGGCAACAAACTGGTGTTGCTTCAAAGATTGATTATTCTCAATGTGAACGCAAACCTCTGGAACTGCACCCATACTGTATACAAAGTGTATTTATAGTGATGGTTGCTTGTGAAACAGACAATTGCTTTTGAGACTACCATAATCTCACTGGTATAGCACTAGTGATACAAATTATGGGAGTATCAATTTACCTCTGCTTCAAGCCTATATGATACACTTGTCTTATCTAATAATAGTAATCAGTACAATTTGCTTAATATTTTTGTACCTGCATTTGTTTTTGTTTTATTTTGTCCCCTCCCCAAAGCCCTCCTGTAAGGGCAATATTTGAGAATGAGAATTCTCAAATATAGCTTAGGGTGCTTAACCTCATGGTTTAATATCACTGGGGATGTGTTGGCACCACTGGAATCATATATGTCAATAATAAAAATTAGGGATGCACCGAATCAGGGATTCTGTTCAGGATTCGGCTTTTTCAGCAGGATTCGGATTTGGCCGAATCCTTCTGCCCGGCCGAACCGAATCCTAATTTGCATACGCAAATTATGGGCGGGGAGGGAAATTGCGTGACTTTTTGTCAGAAAACAAGGAAGTAAAAAATGTTTTCCTCTTCTCATAGCATATGCAAATTAGGATTTGGTTCAGTATTCGGCCGAATCTTTCACAAATGATTTGGGGGATCGGCCGATTCCAAAAAAGTCGATTCGGTGCATCCTTAATAAAAATGAGCAAACAGTGAAGAGAAGAGTAAACACAGAATACAGTGAAGTAGCTGCAAATGTGTTGTATATGGGTGATATATGAACATTCCAGGGACAGTTTAAAGGATTCATATCTTTTGATAAAGTCTGAAATACCTGGATACCTTTAGTCCTGAAAAACTCTTGTAGTGGCATTTTTCTTAGCACTTATAGGAGACAAACACACCAAGAAAAATACATTTATTTATCCAGCAACCAAAAGGCTAACAGGCAGAAATTGGATCTTAGTAACCATGACATATGCTTCAGAGAAACAGACATGAGCTAGCATCATATCCCTGCTAAGCATCAACTTCCATAATTATGTTGGCTTCTAATAAGGCTGCCCTTTGTGGATTGTCTTGGCATTGAATACTTCACTAGACTCTATTAGGGATCAAAAATGAAGGTGAACAAAAAATGTTCCCCACAATAATTGACATTCAAACATGTAGAATTGAGTGAAATATCCCACAGCAAAGTTTTGAAATGTCATTGTCAATTCTGAAACATTCAATAAGCAAAAAATGGGTGAACACCATATACTGTATAATGCATGGTTAAAAACATGGGATGTGGTATTATATTTATAGTTATATACATAGTTTTGGGATGGACAGCCCATTAAACAAGCTCATCTGGTTATAAAAAGATACAGTATCCTACAAGTAATATTATGACGCTATCTATTCAGCATTTCCATACATAATACAGACAACATAGGCCAGTCCATACGTAATTATTAGGTACCAGTTTAACTTATTAATACCTTTTTTTCTCTAACTATGTTCCTAAATAGAAATAAATTATTTGTATTTGTCTGTTTAAAATAGCAGTGGGACACTAGGGGGCACATTTACTTAGGGTTGAATATCAAGGGTCAATTAACCCTCGATATTCGACTGTCGAAGTTAAATCCTTCGAATGATCGAAGGAAAAATCGTTCGATCGAACGATTAAATCTTTCGAATTGAACGATTCGAAGGATTTTAATCCATCGAACGAACGATTTTCCTTCGACCAAAAATTTGTTAGGAAGCCTATGGGGACTTTCATAGTAACATAGTAAGTAAGGTTGAAAAAAGACACATGTCCATCGAGTTCAATCTTTTTTTTTTAACTACCTATCTGCCAGTTGATCCAGAGGAAGGCAAAAAAAACCCATCTGAAGCCTCACCAATTTGCCTTAGAGGGGGAAAAATTCCTTCCTGACTCCAAAATGGCAATCGAACCAGTCCCTGGATCAACTTGGACTATGAGCTATTTCCCATAACCCTGTATTCCCTTACTTGCTAAAAAGCCATCCAACCCCTTCTTAAAGCTATCTTATGTATCAGCCTGTACCACTAGGCTTTCCCCATAGGCTAACATTGCACCTCGGTAAGTTTTACTTGGCGAAGTAGGGGGTCGAAGTTTTTTTTAAAGGGACATTACTTCGACTATCGAATGGTCGAATAGTCAAACAATTTTTAATTTTAATCATTCGATTCGAAGTCAAAGGTCGAAGTAGCCAATTCGATGGTCGAAGTAGCCCAAATAACATTCGAAATTCAAAGTATTTTTTCTTATATTCCTTCACTCGAGCTAAGTAAATGTGCCCCTATGCATAAAATTACAATATCACAGTATATCCTTTTTTGAAATTTTGGGTCCGATTTACTAACACTCGGATTTCTATTTTTTCCACAAATCGTACTTTTCTAAAATTCTAAACATTTGAGATTTATTTAGTGTTAAAACCATGAAAAACTCTAATACAAAACTTCAAGTAAAATCAGTTGAGGTCCCATAGAAGTCAATGGGAAATGCGCCTGATCCTATTGGACTTAAAAATTCAGACTTTTGAGGTTTTTGGGTAATTTGTTTTACTAGTAATCAGAATAGCTCAAATTTTTAGAGGTTTTAGAGATATTTGTATTTTCTTATTTCCGTTCGTACTTTTTTATTTGGCTCTTTTAAAAACTTTCATAGCATTTGTGGTTTTAGAGAAATAGAGTTTAATTGTGGTTTCAAAAAGTTCTAATATCACAAAAATTCACCTTTTAATATATGGGTCACTTGATGTATAATCTTTCTATTACCATATTGTTTCACACAATCAGATGCATAATTTAAGGATTGCAAAGGTTTATTATCATTGTCCCAAGCTCATTTTGGTACTGATGAACTGAGAAAATCTAAGCAAAAGTGGTAACAGGCAGGACATTTCACATTTTAACAGCACAAATTTTTAATATTAGAAATAAATCTGCATACACCAAATGGTTGAATGAAGCACCTTAAAGGAGAATTTTTTTTTTGGCTAAACGGTTGAATTCTCCTTCAAGAGTCAGCTATACAGATGATCATGTTCATGGAATTGCAGCATAGAATTAGCTTTACAATATATGAATTCATCTTTTATTTATATGATATTCCTTGCTGTTAAAAGGAGAACTGCTTTGAACTGATCTGTCTTGGAACGGTTAACATTTACAGCCTTTTCCTTTATCTTGTAAAATGGAGATGGAGGCTTTAATCCTGCTCACAACTCAAATCGTGACTTCTTGTGATCCATCAAAAACGAACACACAAAGTAAATGTGCCAGCCACTCAGTATTGCAGCGATGGGCTTCAACTAGATAGGTTTAATGCTGATATTGACAATTTGTTCATAGGATGGCATGTTTACCTTTTTGTTTGGTTCATAGGAAGGAAAGTTTACCTTTTATTTTTGCATGGCCACATTTCTTTGAATTCAGAGACTAAAGCAGTTAGCAGGACTAGTGTTCTCTCATGGTTGCCCACAACAAGAGAGACTTTAGGTTGGAAATTTAAGCCTGTCTCATTAAATACTATATAATAGGGGCAGATTTATTGATTTTTTTGTGTTTGAGATTTTTTGTGATTCACGTTTTTTTAATTCTTGATTAAGTTTTTTCTGCAATCAAGTTTTTTTTAATTAAAACTTTGCAGGATTTAGGTGGTAAGCTTTTTATTTTTTGAAAAAACTATTTGCAGAAAAAAGTACTAATAAATCGGCCCAAAGTGTTAAACATTTCTACTAAAATTCCACCAAATGAAAGTTTTGGCAAAACACCACACCCATTACAACCAGTTGTACAAGTAGCTGCAGGTGGTGTGATGGTAAGAATGAGTATGAGTTTGTGCTCATTCCTATACAACATGATTCGATGTGTTGTATGACGCTGTGATTTTAAAACAAATTTCTATTTTCTTTCATGGTCCTCAAATACATATATCGTGATAACAGTGTTTAATCTTTATTGATTTGTTGTTTGATTATTATAATCTTGTTTGTATTGTATGTTAGAAGTATTTCATTGTAATATATACATTTACAGTTAATGTATTTTGTCCTAAGAATTAAATAACTAAAAACCATATCTTTTTATTTAATGTGTTAACGCTTGTTATTACCCACAGTACACTGTAAATATTAAGTGCACCCAGTTTCTTTAAAAGTGACCATTGTCCAAATAACCTCTAAAACCACCGGAGAACTTCTTCCTAGTCACCTAATACATTGTGGGTTTCTTCCTTCAAGATGTCCTCTTCTCATTATAGGAATCCCCTTATGTAATGTACAAGAAAAACCATGAGCTGCTGGAAGGAAATGATAAGTTTGAAGGATATTGTGTAGATCTGGCTTATGAAATTGCAAAACACATTGGTATCAAGTATAAAATTGCCATTGTCCCTGATGGAAAATATGGAGCAAGGGATTCAGAAACAAAAATCTGGAATGGGATGGTGGGAGAGCTTGTATACGGGGTAAGCAAACTATATTTAAAAGAACATATACAAAAAAAAAAAATCAAAAATTTGAATGGCTCATCCTCTTGTTCATTCAGCACTTTTAGGACAGTCTGTTGCTTTGAATGCTATAAAGTCTACTTTTATATTATGTATATTATGTCACTGTATACTTCTTATTGTTAACAACCAGTTAGTTAATATTTGCCATTTATGCTTGGTCAGTTGAGTTCATGCAGTAAATGCCAAAATGTTTTCCGATCTTTGGAAAGTAAGTATTAATAACTGCCATGCTTGTCTGACATAGGCTGGACATTCTTTGACTGTTTTCAAAAAGTCAGTCCTATATTAACTGAAGATATACCAATTAGCATGTGTACATGATCAAATGTTGAGTTATGGCGACTAAATGTATTTAATTAGATTAATTTAATTTGTATATTTACAGGGCCGATTTATTAATGCTCAAACCTTCAGGCTCAAGCATACGGCTACTAAAATCCTGCACATGTTCCTAAATTCTTGCATAGTTTCTGCATTCAAACACCTCTGCCTCCTTGTGATCTTTTTTGTGCCTAAAAGCTCTGCAAGTTTTAGGCGCTAAGCTTTTTATTTTTTTTAAAAAACCCGCCTGAGAAAAAAAAGCTTGGCCCAAGCCAAGGTATTCAAATGCAGAAACACATATACCTAATTTCCCCTGAGTCTCTCCTGAGGATAGTTGCCCGGTGCTGGCTGGAGGGGTCGGTGCCTCTCCCAACGATATCTGTAAAGAAGGTTAGCCAAACAACACAGGCCAGTGTAGCGGGGATCTCCCCTGCACGTTTATTTCGTCAAATGATGTAATGTTTCGGGGGCGTACCCCTTCATCAGACATGTCTGATGAAGGGGTACGCCCCTGAAACGTGGAGGGGAGATCCCCGCTACACTGGCCTGTGTTGTTTGGCTAACCTTCTTTACAGATTCAAATGCAGAAACCACCTGAGAGTTTAGAATTTCACTCGTGGTTTTAGTAACTGAATGCTAGAGCTTTAATAAATTGGCCCCTTATTGTTGAATAAAGACATTTATCATACAAAAAATAGACTAAGAGGGTTATCAAAATCTGAAAATATGTCATTATTTTCTGAAATATACTCCGGCCAAATAAGCACTGGTTATTTCCCCTTATTTATCAATACATTTTCTTGAAAATTTCTTGTGCTGGAAAAACTCAAAAAAATCATGAAAATATTTGAATCGTACATTTTTTGGATTTTCCACCCGAAGACTCAGATATTTTTTCGGATTTTTGCCCGAAAACCACAAAATCTTTGGATTATTGCTAGAAACTACTATGTATAACATTTTAGTACATTTTTTGTTTGAACTTTAGTATATTTGTAATGAGTAGGGGTGTAGCGAACTGTTCTGCTGCGAACTAGTTTGCGCGAACTTCGACCGTTCGCGTCCGCCGAATGTTCGCGAACGTTTGGAAACGTTCGCATTTTGAGTTCGCGTTCGATTCGAATACAAGTCGTTCGACCATTCGACCATTCGAATTCCTTCGACCGCTAAAAATCAAACGATTTCCATTCGTTCGAACGATTGTAAGCATTCGATCGAATGAAAAGCATTCGATCAAATGGCTTCGATCGTTCGATTCGAATGAAAATCCTTCGATCAAATGA
Organism: Xenopus laevis; assembly: GCF_017654675.1. NCBI lineage: Eukaryota > Metazoa > Chordata > Amphibia > Anura > Pipidae > Xenopus > Xenopus laevis. Next base: position 169,967,018 of record NC_054373.1, read on the forward strand.
TTAAAATCCTTCGATCGTTCGAATCGAACGATTTTAGCGGGTGTTCGAAGTTCGCGAACTGTCCGCGAACGTTCGCATTTTTGCCGGTGTTCGCGAACGGCGTTCGCGAACACCAAATCGGCAGTTCGCTACATCCCTAGTAATGAGATTTTAGCATACTAATAAATTTAAACTGTGGTATTGTTTACATGTATTTTATATGTAAAATATGTTGAAAGTAAAAACATGAAAAGAATATCTCATGATCTCAATTATACAATAATACCATTTAAGAATATCCGTTTTAATTCAGGTTTTATATGCACTTGATAATTACTTACAATTGTTCAATGTATCTGTAAAATTTTGAATTAATCTCAAAAACTCAAACTGAAAAATAGCTTGAATTTTCTAATAAATTGCTCATTGACTGCCACTGACTTCTACATGAACTTGCCAGTTTTTAGATGCCACATTTTTATTGAGTTTTTTTGCATCTTGAAAATTTGAGTTTCGAAACTCAAATTCATGATTTTTGACAGGAAAGAAAACACCTCAAATTACCACTATACAAGTAGGGGCAAATTTACTTAAGGTCGAATATCGAGGGTTAATTAACCCTCGATATTCGACTGTCGAAGTTAAATGCTTTGAATCGTTCGATTCGAAGGATTTTAAGCCATCGATTGAACGATTTTTGTTCGACCAAAAAAAGATTGCTAGGCCTATGGGGACCTTCCCCATAGGCTAACATTGACTTCGGTAGCTTTTAGGTGGTGAACTAGGGGTCAAAGTTTTTTCTTAAAGAGACAGTACTTCGACTATCGAATGGTCGAATAGTCAAACGATTTTTAGTTCGAATTGTTTGATTCGAAGTCAAAGTCGTAGTCGAAGTAGCCCATTTGATGGTCGAAGTAGCCAAAAAAAACATTCGAAATTTGAAGTTTTTTTTCCTCTATTCCTTCACTCGAGCTAAGTTAATGGGCCCCGTAATATGTGTTTTTGGCTTTGTAAAGGTATGCATATAAAGCCTATGAGCCTTTTGAACAGACATAACTTTATTTGTTCTATTGTGAAATATAGACATTGATGTTTAACTTAGGAAGGGAGGTCCATTCAGGTAAACATGAATAAAGCAAAATGAAGCATTACAATAGAACTATCTGAATTCAACTGAATTAAGAAATTTAATAAATTAATGAAAACATAACATAACTATACATATTTTTTCTTACAGAAGGCAGAGATTGCTGTTGCCCCTTTGACTATCACATTGGTTCGAGAAGAGGTCATTGATTTCTCAAAGCCCTTTATGAGTTTAGGGATTTCTATTATGATTAAGAAGCCTCAGAAGTCAAAACCAGGAGTTTTCTCATTTTTGGACCCTTTGGCTTATGAGATCTGGATGTGCATAGTTTTTGCTTACATTGGTGTCAGTGTAGTCCTTTTTCTGGTAAGCAGATTTAGTCCCTATGAATGGCACACAGAGGAACCAGAGGATGGAAAAGAAGGACCCAGTGATCAGCCTCCAAATGAATTTGGCATATTTAATAGTCTTTGGTTCTCCCTTGGAGCCTTCATGCAACAAGGATGTGATATATCACCTAGGTTAGTATGTCAAACTTAGTTAGACTCACAGAGTCACATAACATTTTTATATACAACAGCAGAGGACTGCACAATGACAGTTCATAAATTAGAGCAAATTAGCTGAGCTGAAAATGTAATTGAGATGTTCCATATCTGGACTTTGTTGAATTATGATTCATATTATGATTCATGTTAAATGTCAATAAAGGGTTGTTAAAGGTTGATGTGCAGTACAGATGCAGTGTTAGTCTGTAGATCATTCGCATTGTTAAATATATTTATGCACCAGAGAAGTAACCCAAATAGCAGAAATATTTGGTTTTTACCTTGTATGAACTTGAATATCAATGCAGTTTTTTCCCCAAATATTACAACAAATGTACTTGCTATATGTTTTGGAACGTGTTTTTGTTAGCTGTAGATAAATTTATATCACATAGAAAATGTGCTGCCAATAACAGGAAATATTGTTTTCTTCCTTTTTACCTATGACAGAAAAAGAAAAAGTTGCGACTTTTATCTTAGAATTTTTAGTTGCAACAATTTAATTTATTATTAAAATACATGTAGTGCTACAGGCTTTAAAATTGTGCCTTTATTACTCTTTAAATGAGCTAACCTTCTTATTGGCAAATAAAACCATAGCAGAGAAGTATATAACATACGATTTTTCTGTAAATTAAAAAAAATTATTTTAAAAAAGATACATCTTTATATATTATGCAAATATATATATATATTTATATATTCATGTTTAGATCTCTGTCAGGTCGCATTGTTGGAGGAGTGTGGTGGTTCTTTACACTCATAATTATCTCATCTTATACTGCAAATCTGGCTGCTTTCCTAACGGTTGAGAGAATGGTATCTCCAATAGAGAGTGCAGAAGACCTTGCCAAACAAACAGAAATTGCATATGGAACACTCGATGCTGGGTCAACAAAAGAATTCTTTAAAGTAAGTTTTAGGTAATTTTAAAAAGGTGTTTTCCCACAAATACTCAGAATCTGGGGTATTCTGTGTGTAAATAGTAACTCTGCATTGTAATTTCAGCAATTATACAGATATGGGACCTGTTATTAAGAATGATCGGGACCTGGGGTTTTCCGGATAATGAATCTTCATACCTTAATTCTACTAGAAAATCGTGTAAACATTAAATAAACCCAATAGGCTGGTTTTGCTTACAGTGTAAATCCAAAAGTGTATAAAAATATATATATATATAAAAATATATTAATATAAATATACAAAGTCCAAAAGCTGGTGCACACAAAACAAGCGCTACTGCCTAGGTGCTGGTTATAGTAAATCATACATAGAGCAAAAATATGTGCAGCCCCTTTTTTTCACCACCACCTTCGGTGATTATACCAAAAACACTAAGGAACTCTCCTTATATTATGCTTTCGGATGAGTACTCACAAACAGATTCTGTTCAAATGCATGTAAAAAAATCCCTCTTCGATATCGGAACACACTTTTCAGTGCAAACTGTAGGATAAATGCAGCAGCAATAGTGTAAAACCACCTTTGTTATTCTAAAATCAAAAGTGAATAAAATGCACTCACATGGCATTCGTATTATGAATGCATATCACTATGACGTCCTGTTAGAAATCGTCCCCACCAGTATAAAGTCCACACAGAGTCTTTTGCACCAGAGCGCTCACTTGGCTTTTAGAACTCCTGGCAGCGTATTTTCTCTTTCTCCTCGTGTATACCGACTGGGCGCTTTCCAGTGACCTCACCAGCCTTACGCGTTCGTCTGCGACTTCGTCAGAGGCTTGGTCACGCTGGACGCATCATCCTACTTTATGCCTCGCATAAACAGTTCCATTGATTTTTGGTTGTGTCGAGGGTTTCGGGCAATTTCAAGATTTTTTCGGGGCATTCGGGTGAAAATTCCAAAAAATTCTGAGTTTTGGGGGAAAATTCACAAAAAAATCGTGCAAAAACCAGACCTTTTCCCACAAAGGTCATTTTCAGGAAAATATAATAATAAATAAGCGTTAAAAACCCGAGCGGGTTACATCGGAGTTTGTAGCAGCCAATACTGAGATAAATTCGGACCTTGATAAATAACCCCCCTAGTGTCTGCATATTGTCTGTCATAATAACATTTCCCCAATTGATAAATTATACAATTTGTCATTCAGTTTTAAATTTAGTTTTACATTCCAGGAGACAATCCATCTAATCAAGTAAATGTCTTTTTTATTTTTATTTTTTTTAAATAGAGGATTGACAAGAAATCTAAAATCTCATGTTGACCTGACCCATCTAGGGTAATTGCAGTGTCCTTACTTTACTGTTAGGAAAGCTATTATATATGTCAAGTCTTTTTTATCTAACTACTTAAAGAATGTATAGCATCTGTTGGATTCCTCCAGAAGAGCATTTCTTTTCTTTTATGTTAGCATGCCTTTCTTCTGACAGTAGCAATCACATCTTATCCTACTTCTGCTGAATACAGTATGCAGAATTGAGGTCTTCAGAGGCCAGCCCATGGGGAATTCTTCAATGAAATTTGATGTACACAGTATACCCCATGACAGATTGAGTTTTAATCAGGGTCAGCAATTGTCTAATGAAATATTCTATTAATGTCTTTGCTTGTGAAGCAAAAGTAGATACATTATGATTAATGTCAAAAGGGATTAACCCTATTTTCTTTTTGCAGTTCCAAAGTTACCCTTGTGGGGCATTTGTATCCTCTCTTTTTATAACATACATTGTAAATTCTAATTTAAACAGTACTAGTGAAGTTATTGTACAGCATAGTATCTTAAAATACATAGTTATCAAAAACATAGTATCAAAGGCATCAAACCAATTTACGACCATTCTTTTTGCAAGTAACATCCCGGAAGTATCCATCATAGTTAACAATTCCACTATCACCCCCTCTCCCCAGGCCCGGTGCCTTGGGGTTATCCTAGATTCTGCCCTGTCATTCACTCCTCATATCCAGTCACAATTAAATCATGTCACTTCCACCTTAGGAACATATCAAAAATACAATCATTTATCACCCAAGATGCTGCCAAAATTCTTATTCACTCTCATCATATCACGTCTAGACTACTGTAACTCTCTTTTAATTGGACTTCCCCTCCAGAGACTGTCACCTCTCCAGTCCATAATGAACACTGCTGCGAGGCTCATACACCTCAGCAACCGCTCCTCCTCTGCCTCGCCATTCTGTCAATCCCTGCACTGGCTTCCATTACCTTTCAGAATCAAATTCAAATTAATGACACTGACTTTCAAAGCACTTCATAACTCTGCCCCACCCTACATCTCTGAACTCATCTCTATATACTCACCCAACCACTTACTACGCTCCTCTACTGACCTGCTACTCAACTCTTCTCTCATTACCTCCTCACATGCTCACATTCAAGACTTTGCAAGGGCTGCACCCCTCCTCTGGAACGCTCTCCCACGGTCTGTCCGACTTTCTCCCAACCTTTCTGCTTTCAAGAAATCTCTTAAAACGCACGTCTTTCGAGAAGCCTACCCTCACTCTGCTTAACTACCAAACACAAAACCACATACAGTACCACATTTCTCACCCACTCCCACACCTTGTGTATTACTCCCTTCCCTTTAGAGTGTATGCCTATGCATAGGACCTTCCTCACCTTTTTGTACAGGGATTGATTGTGATGTATGTAACTCCATATGTTCTATGTATAGAATTCATGTGATGTAGTTGTATAATCACATTTACCTTACAGTGCTACGCAATATGTTGGCGCTATATAAATACATGTTAATAATAATAATAATTTGCTGAGGAACTTTGGCTTTGATGTTGCTAAACATTAAGCTTCTCCAGTTTGGTTCTCTAGCTTCTTTAGTTTTCTCCAGCTATCAGTCCAATTGTCTAAATTATTGAAATTACAGTACATACATAAATTAATTCTGTCTGGCAATACACACTAATAACAGTTACTCTTTCTTATCCTATATAGTAGCTGCTTCACTATATGTATCTTTTGAAGAAAGGAATGGTTCAATATGATGTAGAAATGCTAAACAATAGAGGGATTCTGGAATATGTTTGTCTCTTTGGGTTTATAGAATGTTTCCCTGTAAGGCACTTTAAAGGCCAGAGCACGCCTTAATTTTAGGGGGGTATTTACTAAAACTAGAATGTATCCCTTTTTTTTTTTTTTTATAAAAACAGTCGCTTTAACTCCCATCCGCAAACTTAACCTTATCAAAAAATCAGCTAGAAAAAGCTGGTGCATAAAAAGTCTTGTCAAAATCATGCGACAATTAGAATTGTACTAATTTTCCGAATGTGACGCCCAAATTGTGCGATTTCTTTGAGTTTTTGCCTGAAAACCCTGACTTTTTCGGATTATCATACGAAAACCATCGCGGATCGCCATGTCAAGAGACATCTTCAAATTGTAAAAGGGACATCTGGGGTCTACATGAACTTGGCAGATTTTAGCTTGAGTATTTTCAGATTCGGATTTTTAACAGCTTTGGGGTATAATAAATCTCTAAAAATTCAAGTTTTTCCCCTAAAAAAACTCAACCAGAAAAAAAATTGATGCTTCATATATAGGCCCTAAGGGGCAAATTTATCAAGGGTCGAATTTCGAAGTGGAAAATACTTCAAAATTCGACTATCAAATTGAATACTATGATCGTACGATTTTCCTTCGAATACGAAAAACTTAGAAATATGCTCTGGAAGGTCCCCATAGGCTAACATAGCACTTCGGCAGGTTTAAGTTGGCGAAGTATTGAAGTTGAAGTTTTTTTAAAGAGACAGTACTTAGATTATTGAATGGTCGAATATTCGAACGATTTTACTTCGAATCGAAGGTCGAAGTCGTAGTAGCCTATTAGATGGTCGAAGTATCCATGAAATTACTTTGAATTTCAAATTTTTTAACTTCGAAAATTCCCTCGATTTCACTTCGACCCTTGATAAATCTGCCCCTTAGTGTTTATTTACACATCTTAAATTTCTTCAGATTTATATTTTTTTATTATTCAATAATATTATAAATTCATAAGTGCCACATTGTAAACAACAGAAGGACTCATTTCTGCTAAAGTTTCTGCTGATGTTCCTGTTTTTTTCAGACACTGAAAAAATAATGCGTGCTGGAACTTTTTTTTTTTACCAATGTGGACACAATTTAGTGTCCAAGTTAATAAATTAAGGCCAAGTTTTTTTTGTGTGTTGTTGGCCACAATGGCAGTGGAATTACATTTTTCTGTACAAAGTTTTTACAAAGCATGAAGAGAATTTTGCTTACCTTGCCTCTGGTGCAAATGAAACGCATTTGTCATTTACATCACACATATTGATCCAGGCAAAATAGACAAGGGTTCTACGTGAGTGTGAATCATTATGACTTACGCCTAAGAGAACTGGCATAAACAAAATAATTATTATAGTTATGTACTCAGTTCTCCAAAACAGTAGCTGCCATTGACAAAATCATTACTTGCAACAATCCCCTAGGTGGATTACCAATAATAAATGAGCATGGCGGATCTGAGCAAAGCCAATTTAGTACATTCAGTAATATTTCAATACAGATTGCCATAATTATGTGTTAGTAATTATTATGTGTACATACTCTGTAGCTCTTAATTGAATTTGAATACAATGATTCTGTTTTATAAATATGAATGTTACATATCATATATATTTCTTTTATAAAAACTGTTTTATGTCATCCTTTCTGAATAGATTCTGAACAGATTACCATTAATTTGTCCATGTGTCAATGAACCTCTGCACATTGAAAGAGCTAACTCCTTCTAATCATAAAATACATTTTCTTTATTATTAACCAGAACTGGATTTTACTGTATAAATTAATAAAACAATATTTGTTCAAAACTGCAACAATTCCAAATACAAAAATACTCCAGCTAAAACCTGTCGAAAACCTGTAGAAGTCAATGGCAGATGTTCCTTTTACAACTGGAAGATCTTTCTTTGATTCATGGTATTTGTGGTTTTCAGGAGTTTTTGACTCCTGAAAACCACATTTGTGCATCAATATGAAAAAAGTTGTAGTTATTGTGTTTAGCCTACCCAAGGGTATGACTTGATAGTAGTGATATGATTTCCAGTGAAAACCAACGCAAGTCGAAAATGAACCCAGATTTATTATACAGGAACTGGGCTAAAATGAATTGGTAATTACAGTAAATGCAGAAATAGAGATGGTCAAAAATAACATGCAGTGCAATATAATTTAAATCAGTTAAATCCACACTAGTATTTGATTACCGTATATACTCGAGTATAAGCCAAGGTACCTAATTTTACCTACGAAAACTGGGGAAAATTTATTGACTCGAGTATAAGCCTAGACACAACTACAGCCCTGTCTCCCAGCAGCACACATTCCGCCAAAGCGACCCCCCAGCGATCAACCGGACTTCTTTGCAAAGTTGATGGTGACAGAGAATTGCCAAATGGATTACTGTGTGCATTGTCCCACTGTCCCACTACCATGTGCAGAGGGCGCTGTGTGATATTGCCATCACTGTTAATTTTTCGTATAACCAACAGAGGGCGCTGTGTGATATTGCAGTCACTTTTATTCTTTCATATAACCAACAGAGGGCGCACTGTTATTCTTTCATATAACCAACAGAGGGCGCTGTGTGATATTGCAGTCACTGTTAATCTTTCATATAACCAACAGAGGGCGCTGTGTGATATTGCAGTCACTGTTATTCTTTCATATAAACAACAGAGGGCGCACTGTTATTCTTTCATATAACCAACGGATGGCGCTGTGTGATATTGCAGTCACTGTTATTCTTTCATATAACCAACAGAGGGCACACTGTTATTCTTTCATATAACCAACAGAGGGTGCTGTGTGATATTGCAGTCACTGTTATTCTTTCATATAACCAACAGAGGTTGCTGTGTGATATTGCAGTCACTTATTCTTTCATATAACCAACAGAGGGCGCTGTCTGATATTGCAGTCATTGTTATTCTTTCATATAACCAACAGAGGCGCACTGTTATTCTTTCATATAACCAACAGAGGGCGCTGTGTGATATTGCAGTCTCTCCCCAAGCGAACTGTTGGTATAGGAATGATTAAAAGTGACTGCAATCTCAGCTACTGCCCGCTGACTCCAATATAAGCCGAGGTAGACTTTTTCAGCACATTTTGGATGCTGAAAAACTCGGCTTATACTCGAGTATATACGGTATAGCAATAAAGGTAACTAACCATTGGACGTGTAATATATGGATATTTGTGAGCTCCCCTAAGGTCCCAAAAGCCAGCAATGTTGGGGCCCTTAAAGAAACATTCACTCCCAGGATCACTGAGCTTTGTCTATTAGATTTAAATGTGTGTTGTCACTTTAAATGTAGTTATCCTTGACTCTGTACTCCACTTTGTATTGGCCAGCATTAATAATCCCACAGTGGCTTGGTGTAATGAGTGTCCTGTAGCATATGGCACAGAATGTTCCTTCTGCAGAGTCTGTCTGAGGGAAACTATACTGTACAGTAGTGATGGGCGAATAAATTCAACAGACACTATTTTAAATTAATTTGAAACTGTGGCGGCAATTCGTCGGCGAAAAATCCACAGCGTCAAAAAAAAAAAAATTTGCGTGTGTAGTCACGCACATAAAAATTGTTGTGCGTCAAAATTATTCAGACTCCCATTGACTTTAATGCATTTGGACCAAATAGTCACGCATATAAAAACTGTCTCATGTCAAAATTGACGCGCATCTTAACTATTTTGATTCCCATTGATTTTTGTCACCGTTTCACAGAATCGCCCATCACTGCTGTACAGTCAATCCCTGGGTTTCTGTTGCACAAATAATCTATTGGTTTCCCTTTATCTCAGTACTGCTGCACACTTACTACTGAGATGTGAGTCAGGAAAGTACACACATACTGGCCATTCACAAAAATCTCCATCAGCTCTCAGCCTTTCTCCTCAAGCCCTTTCCTTCTCTCCCCTCCTCCATCAAGAGGATTTCCTCTGTCCCACTTCATCTGTAGAGCACGGCCTTCTGGGCTCTGTAATCTCTTGGTTCACATTATTATTTACACTGCTGCTCTCTCAATAACATAACAATCCACAAACAAATGTAATAAGCTTGCAGGGCTACATCTGCAACAACCCAAAAGGTTTTCTTAAAGGAGAAGGAAAGCTACAGAGGCATTTTATTGCCAATAGATTAGCTGCAATAGTGCAAGCTAGAATGCTATATTTATTCTGTAGAATGTTTTACCATACCTGAGTAAAAAGCTCTAGAAACTCTCTGTTTGTTTAGGATAGGAGCTGCAATATTAACATGGCGTGACATCACTTCCTGCCTGAGTCTCTCCCTGCTCTGGGCTCAGATTACAGCAGAGAAGGGAGGGGGGGAAGAGGCGCAAACTGAGCATGCTCTTGCCCAGGGCAATGAGGTTTAAACTGAAGGCAGGAAGTCTGATACAGAAGCCCATGAGTACACAATAGAAGGAAAGAAATGCAGTGTTTCTTTTGACAGGGGACTCAGAGCAGCACTACTTTGGGGGTTTACTGGTATATTAAGATGGACCTTTCTGATAAGGCTTACTTAGTTTTAACCTTTCCTTCTCCTTTAAATTTTCTGTGGATTTTCTGCAACTTTTCCCATTCCTAATTTTTTATATTCAGATTTTTTAATAAATATCATGACATTTGCGGTTTTAGAGAAATTGTGCATAGTCGTGTTTCAAAAACCCCTATAACCACGAAAATTAGACTGTTAATAAATAGGCCTCCACGTGCTGACTATAATTAGTGTCATTATCACTAAGTGGCACATATACTAAGGGTCGAATTTCGAAGCTTTGAATTTCGAAACTTTGAAATTCAACCATCGAATTGAAAAAATTCGATAGTCAGTTTTTTTGTTGGAACTAAAATCGTTCGATCGATCGTAGAAACGAACTATTTAATCGATCAATAAAACGATTTTCAAAAAAAAAAACTTTGACTTCTAAAAACATTGGCTATAGGTTGTAGGAGTTCCCCATAGGCTAGCATAGCAATTCGTCAGGTTTAAGGTGGCGAAGTGTTGAATTCAAAGTTTTTTATAGAGACAGTACTTCGATTTTCGAATGGTCGAGTTTTTTCAATTCAAATCGAATTTTGGCCTATTCGATGGTCGAAGTACCCAAAAATTACTTCGAAATTCGAAGTTTTTGAATTCGAAAATTCACTTCGACCCTCAGTAAATGTGCCCCAAAGGGTACAATTTACAGAATATTCATGGCTCTTGTTTATTAAAAGCTCATCACTGTTTCTTTTAGTAAAGAAATCTCGTTTTTTTTTTCCCGGCAGAGATCTAAAATCGCTGTGTATGAAAAGATGTGGACCTATATGAAATCTGCAGAGCCATCAGTTTTCACAAAAACGACAGCAGAAGGGGTAGCTCGTGTTCGGAAATCCAAGGGAAAGTTTGCCTTTCTACTGGAGTCCACCATGAATGAGTACATCGAGCAGAGAAAGCCTTGTGACACGATGAAAGTTGGAGGAAATCTGGATTCCAAAGGATACGGAGTGGCAACCCCCAAGCACTCTCAATTAAGGTGGGTGGAATAGTATAACAATATTATATGTGTTGTTATAGTATTCCACCTTCCCTGATGTCCCTGAGATTTTTTTTATTTTTTGTGTGTGAGTGGTGTGCGTACTGTCTGTGAACATGGTATGTTCCTTTACTATTCTTCATTACATTCTTTATGCAGATAACAGGTAACCGCTTCAGATCTATTCAGAGTGCCTTGTTTTAAGACCATGTAAATGCAAGCAAGTGTAATACATAAAGTCGGACTTACAAGTGAAAGGGTGCAGTTGTTATTTTCTGACAATGTCTTGAACTATATAGTGTTTCATTTGCAGTCACATGAAATGCAATCTACAACACGCACAGCTCCTTTGTGGCATGTCCGCACAGTCACAGTGCATTTGCCATTTCTGCCATGTATACAGCCACTTAGAGATCAATACCCTGTAATTTCATGTTATGTCCCTTTAGACCAAACAGACAGACCATTTCCCCTCAGACCAAAAGCCTTAACCAAAGTGATGAGGCAAGAATGCTTCATTGTGTTAATTTCCAGTTTTATGAACAAAGTGCTGCGTTTTTGTACATTTTGGGGCCGATTCACTAACTTCGAGTGAAGGATTCGAAGTAAAAAAACTTTGAATTTCGAAGTGTTTTTTGGGCTACTTCGACCTTCGACTTCGAATCGAAGGATTCGAACTAAAAATCGTTCGACTATTCGATAGTCGAAGTACTGTCTCTTTAAAAAAAACTTGGACACCCTAGTTCGCCATCTAAAACCTACCGAACTCAATGTTAGCCTATGGTGAAGGTCCCCATAGGCTTTCCTAAGTTTTTTTGATCGAAGGATATTCCTTCGATCGTTGGATTTAAAGGATTTAATCGTTCGATCGTACTATCTGCGCTAAATCCTTCGACTTCGATATTCAAAGTATTTTAATTCCCAGTCGAATATCAAGGGTTAATTAACCCTCGATATTCGACCCTTGGTGAATCGGCCCTTTTGTCTTTATGCTTTCTTTATCTAACATCACAGGCATTCTCTTTAGGCTACATTTAGAAGTCAGTGCTGCCCTGCACCAGCCCACAGCTGTAGTAGGAAAATAGGAAAAGCACAAAGTGGGAAAAGCCAATGTCCAGGTGCTTCCAAAAATGACTCAAGATAATAAATCGAAATAACGCAAAACTAGGTAACCGTCCTAGAGTAAGACGAAAGAAAAGGTGACAAGCAGCTGCAGCCAAAGAAATTGCTCTTAAGATGATTATTTATAAAGGAAGAACCCTAATCTTGCTCTAAAATGACTGCAATTGGCCATGCCTCAGGAAAAACTAATGTGAAATATATTACCTGAGAAACAGAACCACAAAAATGTGCCTTTTTTATAGCTGTGAAAACATGGATAGTTAATTGCTTACTCGCATTTTCCTTTTTTTTACGGTAGCATATTCCCATTCAATATTCACAGTATGGGGAATATTTATCAAATGGTAGATACAGAGCTCATCACGGTTCACCAGAAGGAAGTTTCACAGCTCTCCAACAAGATATTTGGGGTGTCTTTATTAAAGGGAGAACACTTCCTGTGAGAAAGAAAGAAAGTGATTTGTTCATGGTTAAAAGGATATGAATCAGAAATCAAATCCAACAGAAATACTGTAGCATACAGTGTCGGACTGGGACACCAGGGACCCACTCAAAAACCTTTGACCAGGGGCCCACCAATTAATCTTAGACCAGGGGCCCACTCTTAGTACTATTTTTCTTTGTCTTCTCACTCAACCTCTATTCTCCTTGTCTCTAATACTATACTATATTTTTCCATCTATTTAGCCTCTTTGTTCTCATAGAAATATGGAATGGCCAGGAAATAGGCCAAATGTTTAGCAGCATGAGGGTCCACTGACACCTGGGCCCACCGGGCGTTTTCCTGGTATCCCGGTGGGCCAGTCCGACACTGGTAGCATACAATGCTTCTTCATTGCAGTGTCCTTCTCAGAGAGAAATGTCACAATAAAACCTCTAGCCAAATAGAGTGGCAATACAGTGCTTCATTGCTGTTGTGGGTTCCCATTGTGTCATTGCATTGGATGATTATTCTACATCCAGACTCAGTTGTTACACTCACTTGCTTTTACATGGCTTTCCACATATTACTTAAACCACACTGTTTGACTTGTTCATAGGGTAGTCGCCTAAACATCCGTTTTTTTTTAAATTGACATTGAGGGGCAGATTTATCAAGGGTAGAATTTCGAATAAAAAAAACGTTGAAATTTGAAAAAAAAGACCAACCAAAACGTATTAAAAAAACAGGTTTTTTTTCAGATGAAAAGGCCGTTTTTGTTCGAAATTCGAATTGTACAAATCGAAGTAATATCGCATTTGATCGAATTCGAAATTACGTTTTGTCATATAAAAACTATGATTTTTCATAGTCCACCAATTAACTCCAAATAGGTTTTAGGAGGTCCCCCAAAACAGCAATTAAGTTTTAGATGGCGAATGGTCGAACAGTACATGATAATTTTCAATATTGACATTTTTTTCCAATTTCAAATAGAATTTGGACTATTCCCTAGTTGAAGTACACAAAAAATGTTAATTTTTTTCATTCGAATTTTCACTTCGACCCTTGATAAATCTGCCTTTTTTAACTTTCATTTTGCTATTGTGCTGTGAAATCGTAAATGGTTATGGCTTTTATCACAGCTAAAGAACCCTCTCATAATTACTTGTCCATAACTCCGTCTATGAACTCATTATTATTCATCAGCTCGGCTCTTCATTTAGCAAACCGTAAATTCAATTTTGTAGGGAATGAAACACGATTTTCTGCCGATATTAATTTTATTTTAGAAGTTTACGAGCCAGGGAGGCATAAAACTATTAATAATCGGTGTGGTTCCTCTTGACACCAAAATGTCCTAGAAATAGCCTGCGACCAAGCACTGGTTTATAGCCTATACTGCAGAAAAATTGCTTAAAAGAAAACATTTAATGGCTACATAACTGTGATCTTAGTAAGGGACATTCTTAAGGAAGTATGATCCTCTGTATGTAAGAGGCATGTATAACCATCAGTAATAATATAATGCCCAGCTAAAACTGGGTCTGTATACTTGACAAAACTATTTTCAGAATATATACATTATCTTTCACACTGGGACACTTCAGTGAGCTTTACATGGTCAATGTTGCATTTTCTTATACTGAATTTTATAAAATTTTCTTCATTACCAATTACCTTTACTTTACTTTAATTTTTCTAAATTTACAAAACTTTCTAATTTCATAAGTTAATGTTTTCAGACACAGAATCACTGCTTTAGAGGCTAAATACACTTTCACAAAGTGTGCCTGAAACATGTAATATTTAGTAGAGTAATACTGGGGGGAAATAATTTACTGAAATGTTTAGTCATGTTTGTGCTTGCGTCAGCTGAGTCTTCCTATGTAACCAACTTCAAGTACCTGAACCAAACTGCAACCAAGCCAAACATTAGGGGCAAATTTAGCAACATTCAAATTCTGTTTCTTACCATGATTTGAGTCTTTTTCAGAAAAAAAAATTAAGATTGCTTCTATTTTTTGAATTCTGAAACTTGAGTATTTTAAATGTATTAAGTTCAAAAAACTTGAATAAAATAACTGTAGGTGTATTTTATTATTCAAGTTTTTATAAATAAATCCGAATTCTGATCTTGTTGAGAATGATCAGCAGAATGCCATTTTAAAGGGTTTAAGTTGTTTTTCCTGTTTTTGTTTTAGTGATTGAGTTTTGAGATTCAATTTTTTTCATGATAGAGCATGGAATTCACATTTTTGAGTTTTTTAAAATTTGGAAAAAAACTTAAAAACACAAATTCTCTTCAGTTTTGAATTTGCCCCCCTAGGTTTCACAACACAGTCCAGAAAGTGCTTTTATGCTAGATATATTTATGCAAAATTACTATATATAACTATATATATATATATATATATATATATATATATATATATATATATATATATATATATATATAAAGAAAACAGAAGATGAGCCGCACTCTCAGGACTTATAAAATAGATATTGATTTATTTAAAGTTAATGACCAACGTTTCGGCCTCCTCCAAGGCCTTTCTCAAGTAAATATATATACTTATCCAAGGGATCAGCACTCCCAGTTACGTTAAACAGTGATCTTTATTAATAAAACATAATGTAGTATCTCAATAAAGATCACAGTTAATTGGGAATGCTGATCCTTTAAATATATATATATATTTATAAATAAAAAGAGGACTTCACACCCCTATGGGTGGCATGTGTCATTACAGTTGTTGAATTATTAAAAAATGCAGAAAAAGTATCTGATGGTGTAATTAAACT
This sequence comes from Xenopus laevis, assembly GCF_017654675.1. Classification (NCBI taxonomy): domain Eukaryota; kingdom Metazoa; phylum Chordata; class Amphibia; order Anura; family Pipidae; genus Xenopus; species Xenopus laevis. The sequence goes on from NC_054373.1 coordinate 169,982,533, forward strand.
TTGTAGGAAATGAAATTTTTTATTAAAAGTCTGTAATTTATCTTCACACCAAAATGTCCCAGAAATGGACTGGCTAGATTATAGCTTATACTGCAGCTTTTTCTTAAGGAAGCCTGACCCTCTGTATGCAAGAGGTATGTATAACCATCAATAATAATATAATTCCCTGCTACTGCTACAAAACCTATATATCTATAAAATTAGCAAAAATCACAGATTTTTGAAAAATATGTATTATCTTACACACTGGAGCTCTTCAGCTGTATGCAGTCAGTGTTTCATTCTTGCACATTGAATTGTAAAGCATTTTATACATTACCTAATTTAATAAAAAATATTAATTTAGTCATGTTTTCAGGTGCAGAGTCACAATAGAGGTTAAATCTATTTTTCAGAACATTTTAAAAATAAATATTGAATAAAATATTTAAAATGATTTCCACGTAATTTAATTAGCTGCAAGACAGTGACTTAAAAACACTTTAATCAGAAAATTGTGTGCCTGAAAACAATTTGTAATATTTGGTAATTCTGGGGGGAAATGAATTACTGAAATTTGGAAGTTTTAATCACTGTGGTGCTTGTTGCAATTGGGACTGATCCAAGTTGTAACTAATTAGAGAACTAGGGGGTATATTTATCAAAAAGTGAAGTTAGAGGCCGCCACAGTCCTCTAGAGTGAAATTCCGCCACTCTCCATTCATTCCTATGGGATTTTGAAAGGCGTATTTATCAAAGGATGAACTTTCACTTTCACCCATTGATAAATACTCTTTAAAAAATCCCATAGAAATGAATGGAGAGTGGCGGAATTTCACTCTAGAGGACTGTGGCGACCTCTAACTTCACTTTTTGATCAATATACCTCAAGATGTTTTAAACCACAACATTGGAAAACGTATGTATATATTTATATATGAATCCACTTCTACATAACATAAAGTTAACATATCATATGTTATGCATGTATGCATATATAACAACTCAATAGTTGTTAAATTATTTAAAACATGTCTGCAGTACAAATTGTATCTAATGGTGTAGAATATAATAGTCCTCTTGTCTTTGCTTAAGGCCACCTTCTTTTCATGGCTCATAGAGGGGAAAGAATTTTTTTCAAACTATAAAATTTTTGTCTCATATTTCTAATTGATTGAATATGAATCCTCTAAGCTTTTCCCATTAAATACAGTAAAGCAACGTATACATCCCACACTTTTTGAAGTGTGCAACTTTCCTTAAAAGTTCATTATGCTGAAGGTAGACTTTGATCTATATGCATCTTTTCAGGATCAAACATTACAGTACTTGGGTTGTAGGTCTTCCACCAGCGCCTGTGACAAACACAACCATAGACATTATTTAAAAATCAGATGCTAAGACAATTGTAGTTGTATATGTGATTGTGAGTCATAAGCCAGTAAATGCACAGTTAGATCAGGGAAGGGAGCAGAGGGTAGTCAGCAGGGAAAACTGTAGGCAATGCCAAACTAAATTAAAATAGCAGGAAGGTTAATCGAAAAGGAACTTTGCAGAATGATATGTATTCACATCAGCAGTGTTCTAAAACGTGTATGAATTATGATGTAAACACTGAGACATGAATGTTCATAAAGACCAAGGCAAAGACAATAGGTCCTCTGCACTCACTCATTATCAATATATTAGGGACATTAAGGGGCAGATTTATCAAGGGTCGAATTTTGAATAAAAAAACTTAAAAAAATATTTTAAAAAAATCTACGTTTTTTTTCGGGTGAATAGGCCATTTTCATTCTAATTCGAATCGTACAAATCAAAATAACATTGTATTCAAACGAATTTGATTCAAAGTTTTTTCTTAAAAAAACAGATTTTTTTCAAAGTCCACCAATTGGTTCTGGGAGGTCCCCCATAGGCTAAAACAGCAATTCGGCAGGCAGGTTAAGGCATTAAGTGCATTAAGCTACTATAAAATGCCTTCCCCACAAAACAGGGATTGTGTGTCCATATATTGCAAAATATTTAAGCTGGCCAACTATGTCAACATCATCCCTGGTCTGGCCAGTCCTACACTCACTTTCATCTGATTCATTAAGAATTCTACTGCTTCATTATACATTTTAAATAGGGACTACATTTTACCTGCAACTTGCTTGCTTTCAAGGTTGAAACTCCAAAACATGTTAGCCCTTTTATTGGCCACCACTGGGATCACCTGACTGTAGCTGTGAATGATGGGAACTACAATATGGAGCTGGCAACTGCGCCTGTGGTAAATAAAACAAAAAAGGAAGGTTGTGCTCACCGCAAAAATTTAAACCATTATATTGCAATATAGTTGGCCATATTAAATATATTGCAATATATGGACACACCCTGTTTTGTTTAAAGGGGAAGGCATTTTTTTAGTAGCTTAATGCACAACATTTCTCAATGTCCTTAATATATTGATAATGGGTTGAGTGCAGAGGACCTTTTGTCTTTGAAAGCAAAACTGTAATCCTCTGTTATCCCCCTACTGCAATCAACACACTAAAGAGTCTGCAATATTCTTGGTACATCCCATCACTTCTCATGTTTTCATTGCAACATTCTTTATATATAGTGAATAAAGTACCCTATTGTAAAATATAACCGAGGAGTTCCCATACCATATAAAAGCACAAGGCTGAAGGCATTGTATAATGCTTATTAGGATAGTCCTATTTCTACATATGCATTTAAATGTCTTTTTTATTTTCACTTAGATTTAAGATTAGATATATTTTCTGCTTGGTTTTTTTTTGTTATCCATCACATCATATCCTATTTTATACCTTTAAAGGCTTATTTTGCTTAATAGTCTAGAAAGGTAAATTAAAATGCTTTAGGGCTGCAATGTGCTTAAAATAAATATTAAATAATGAAACCCGAAAACACAAAAGGGCTCATTTACATCCACAAGCGTAGTGAATAAAGCCCACTCTCCATACTGCTTTGGCACAAGGGAGAGTTTTCCCCCAGAATTCCAGCGTCATTGAGGATACAATTTGCAAAGTATGTACACATTTTGACGCAAGTACCTTTAATGAAAGTGGTTTTAAGTACAACTCACTGCGGGAAAATTGCAAGTTGCCTACTGCGCCTGTGAATATAAATGAGCCCCCAAGAGTGCACATTGTGAGCAGATGCATATGCAGCTTCTCTACTTGCCAATCCTGGCTCTTGCAATAGAAATACTTCTGATTTTATTTTAAATAACTGATGTATGTAATACAGACCATTGTTCTTCTTTACAATCTAGGAAATTAAAACAAGAGATTTTTTTCACAGTCATGAATCAAAAGTTGCAATATAACAATGTATTTGTTACAGTTCTTTTTTTTTTGGAATATGAATGAGAGGTTTGTTTAGCATGTGACGCGAGATCATATCCGAAGTTTCGTCCCTTTTCCTAACATTTTCCAAAGCAATGCAGTTTCTTACAAGATATGTTTTATCGTTTCAAGAAATGCTGTTAACCTGGCAGTTTTAAAACTGAATGAACAAGGCCTGTTGGACAAATTGAAAAACAAATGGTGGTACGACAAAGGCGAATGTGGCAGCGGGGGAGGTGACTCCAAGGTTAGCCTCAATGTCACCACAGCGGGTAAACAGTA